>NC_091824.1:131422634-131692634 GCF_038994185.2 Dermacentor albipictus
CAACAGTCTGCACACGTTGGCACTGCTTTATGTACACTGAGTTCTTAGCAAAATACATTCTTCATGTCGAACTCATGGTTTGTTCAAAGTTAGTAAAAGAACTTGCCATTAAGGTTTCTCAAAGCAGCCCGGCATCTGGAAACACTTGGCGGGGAAATGAAGTCATGCCGACGTTCGCAGGGGAGTCCACTACTAACTCGAATTGATTATATATATATATATATATATATATATATATATATATATATATATATATATATATATATATATATATATATATATATATATATATATATATATATATATATATATATATATATATATATAAACGAAAAGGCTCGGTAGCTGCACTGCGTCTTCGAACAATAGCAGCAGCTGGATAATAAAGCTGTCTCAGCATTCTGAGACAGCAGCTATAACAGCAGCCTGAACACGACATGATTAATGCGCGCAGTGGAGCAGTATATCAATAGCGTCCAATCGCGCTGGAGAAAACCATGGAGCCGTCGGGCGTTATGCAGTAGATGTGTTCGTCGTTCAGAGAGAACGCTGTTGGTGCAGCATGCACGGCGCGAGACCAGAGACACAGGACGGAGTGATCAGTTACCGTGGCTATCGCCGATCTCAAGGACCTGCATACTTCAAAGGCAAACGGCTTAGGTCACTTTTGCTCAAACATTTCACTTGCAACCATTTGGCTGCCGTTTGTTCCAGGGCCGGCCTCGTGAATTACACCGTAGCCCTGGAGGCCACGAAATACTTACTGAAGGAGCAAGACTACATCCCATGGAAAGCGGCCTTCGAAAAGATGAAGGATGTCGGGGTCCGGCTGCAGACGACCGAGTCGTACTCGAAGTGGAAGGTGCGCGTCTGCCGATTGTTTGCTCATTCGTTATACCGTTGGAATACACGCGCCGGGATGAATAGCGGGCATCAAACATTCATATTTGATGTCCTTGAGTGAAATGATCTAGCTAACGTACGCGTGTCAAAAAACTGAGATTATACAGCTTTATAAACGTACAGCATTATGAGCTTAACTAAACGTGCGTGTACGATTCATTCCATGAAACGGCCGCAAAATTGTTATGATGTACTCAATACATAATTGCGTGGAGTCGCCAGTTTAATAGTTTGTTCAGAACAAGTTCTTCTTGAAGAGACTGAACGCATTCAACGGGCACATTTGTAAGCCGTGCGTTCCAAGCTTGCCCATGTGGTATCGCGTTTTCACTTCCGTTAGCTGCCACTAATGTCGTGCTTATTAGAAACAGCTATAACGTTCTTTCGCATCGTACGCAGGGATACATGTCGTCACTTTTGAGCGCCAACTTCGGGAACATCTCTTGGGATGGCAACGAGACGTCGCTTCTGTCCGCGTAAGAAGACCACTTTTGCCCTGTCCTTTCTTTCTTACTCGCAGTAATGGAACGCCATTGCTTCTCGCAGTACGGTGCCGAGTTCGGTGCTGAAATACTCTCATCTATAGACTTGTTTTTTCTTTCTGCATGCTCTACGGTGAACGTTGTTTCACGTCTCCTGATGGGCATTCAGCTGACTGTCAGAAGCCAATGCTGAGAGATCTGACGTCGATATTGCAACCTAATTGAAGGGCTCACTTTCCCGTTGTTAAGTACACATTTTTGTTCCCCTGTGCTTCATGGGAATTGGCCAATGAGCTCACCAACCTACCGAGCATCAATTGGCCAACGGAGGGCCAATAAATTGATTGACATATCAATCAGTCAGTAAGTCGGATTATTGGTCGGTCAGTTAGATATAATTTGCAAAAGCGCCACAGCACAGGAGTTATAAATTGTTTCTGCTTTGTGTATATTACGTTAATTCTTTGGACGCACAATTCCTAAAAACAAACAAGCGTTATTAAGATTTCGTTCATTGTATATCCCCTTAATCGAAGCTCTGTCCTGACACGTGTCTGGAACGTGTAATGCGCGAATGCAGTGAGCTCGAGTCCGAGCTCGCCTTCCTGACTTGCTACTACGGTTACCAACCATGCATCGACAAGGCCATGGAGATGTTCAACGAGGTGAAGGAGAACCCAGCTGCGGCCGATGAGTAAGCAAAATGCAACGGTGGCACACTTTCAGCTTTCAGCACTTTTGTCCAAGCAGCATGGTATCAGGCTAATCTATGCGCCTAGTATTCGTCCAGTGCCTCAAAAACAAAACGTTTTTTGCTACTTCACTGTTTCATGTCTACATTAGGAATGAACGAATGAATCACCACTGTGTTGGTGAGTTCGTGAGAGAGCCAGCTATTGAAGGAGCGAGGGAGCGGGCGAACCATCAGTTACATGAGCAAACGTCATTGACGAATAGCGGGAGTGGCTCACTTTTAGTGTACGCGTCGTGACTTTAAATGTAGGACAGCTTTAGTTTTCGTCTTATACTTTGCGTACACAAGAAAACAAGGTATTCCGTTCGTCGTAGCGACCGGCAGTAAAAAAATAAATAAGAAGCAGCGGTATAATGGCCGAATTCTGGTTTCTGCGCTAGCGATAAAGAAATGTCGGTTACCTAACTTAGCGAATTGCATTGCAACGCGTACGAATCCTGTCTACCGGCTCTCTGCCACGTGTGCAGTCTGCCGTCGCACCTGCGGTACACCGTGTTCTGCGAGGCGGTGAAAATCGGCGGAGAGAGGAACTGGAAGTTCCTCTGGGACCGGCTGCAGGAGTCCGAAGAACCGTCCGAACGAGCTGACATCATCAAGGCACTCAGCTGCTCGCGCAGCGCGCAGCAGCTCGGAAAGTAAGGATTCATAGTGGCTAGACTGCACGCAAAAGCGTGTTATCGTTTTCTGCCTGTTCTCTTCGACGTGTTCCGAAGGCGTGCACCCTAAATTCGCAAGCACCGAAATACCAACAAATATGTTAACAGAACGTATTAGGACACGGAAGAAAAAAAAACAAATAAATGGAGCGCTAAATTGATTGCTTCCATGCTCATACAAAACAAAAGGAAAGAAAGGAAACAGAATAGACTAGGATTGTAGGGTATAAGGAGATGTGTTGCGCCAAGTTCTGATTTACTTAATTAACGTAGATGATTACTTAATCATAGATCGCCAGATACATCAGACTTATATTTCGCAGCAGTGTCAACAGAGGCAAGAGTTACCTTGCGACTATAGAAGACACGGTGTGAGGCTTGGAATGTCTTGTGTCGGCGGATCAGTGTACAGCCGTGCTCTTTTCTCGACAAATCCACCGCACTTTGTCTTGCTTGCAGCTACCTCAAGTCCGTGGTGGCACCTGACGATGTGATCCGTCACGAGGACATCCCCGATCTCTTCACGTCTTTCTCGGACAACCACGAGGGCAAACCTGTCGCCTTCAAGTTCATCAATGACGAGTGGGGGTCCATTCACAAGAGGTAAGCGAGAATAGAGCAGTCGTCATTTAGTTCTGTGTTCAGTGCAGTTGTCTTCTTAGTCTGAGCACTTGACGCATGGTCAAGGGAATTCGGTTGTAAGATAGGCATGCTTGAACAGTGCTCCTTGTTCGTGTGTACTTCTAAAGTATGTTAGACAATATTATTTATTTCTTTATTCGCTAGCGAACATTGCGGCTAAGTATAGTGGATGAAACATGTAAGTGGTATTCAGGCAACCGTTTTACTGACTCCATAAATATATATTTGTTCAAAGGCGCCGAGGAAGGGCGATGTAATCTATATAGCAGAAATATTTACATCAAACCTTGTCTACCTTAATGCTCTAAACGCAGGAACGCTATGTCGCCTGTCGTGTATTCATATTCAAGATGTGTAAGTGATGGTGGAGGCTCAGTAATCACTCGAATGTACGGCTTCTTCGCTAGCACACGATTGCTGAAGGGCCGCCAGATTGAAGACTCGAGCGTTGCAAATTGAGGGCCAAGTGTCGTGAGTTTAGGGCTTCGCGTTGTATGAGCGTGACTAATTATTCACTCATGCTGAATGTATATCGTTTTATTAAATGAAACGACTCGCTTCTGTTTCTTCTAGGTTCAGCCATGTCCCCGAGGTACTCTTCCAAATTGAAGAGTCGCTTCTAGAGTCAGCAAGTGAATCGGCAGACGCTAAGATGGTGAGCTTTTCACCGCATAAAGGAGATTTCACGCGAAGCACTTGTTTGTGGATATCCTGTTTGTGGAGCCATTGCACAAATACACGAAGATCAAAAAGTCCATTGTGCAACTATTGCGATTGCGATCGTGCAACGTTATGAACATCAAATTGCAGCGTAATGAAAATTTTATTAGGAAATTGGCTACGTTCTTACAGCAGACCAGCGTCAGTACGAAGTCACTCCTCGACCAAAAACTCAATTGTGTTCGCCTGCAACATGCACACTCGCCTGACAAAGACGTGATCGTCTGCTAAAACCGGCAATTCCGAAGGTTATATGTCGTCTGTCATTGTGTGAATGGTTTTATCGGCTCAATACCGTGGCGTTATCTGTATGTGCTTAGACGTCGCAGATATAATAGTGAACAAATTTCAAGGATGGTTTCGCGTTCATTCTCGAATACCCACGTGCCACATTGCATCGCACTGTGGCAAGTTGAATCGTTAATTTTTTTCTGACGTCACCTACGAGTAGTGCAGCTAGAACTGGTAGGGCGTCGAAATGGGTAGACAACAAACTGTTGGACATGTCATAGCACCTTCCTAGCACTGAGCAAGATAGTGGTTCACTGGGAAACGCAAGCTTGAAGTGATCAGCAGTGCTCTAACAAGAAATTAGTATAGAGCCTCAATAGCGATTCAGGGGATGCCTCTTGGTCGACCACCGTTGACCACTTCACAACATTGGTGCCCGCTGTGGAACAGTATAACCCATTATATACAGAATATATACAGAGCGGGCAGGCTAATCTGTTGTATAAGAGCTGTGCATTCACTGCTGAACGCGTCATCGAATGCGTAAAGGAAGCCATGACACACACTGAGCTGTTCACGTAATATTGTGTTATCTTGATTCGTAACCAGCTGTTTGTGCGGTTTCCGTGGTGCTTTCATCTGCGCGCATTGACGTTTTCAACCACCTTATATATTTAAACCTTTTAACTTTTCTAATAACACTTTTCAGCTGAGTTCTTTCTACAACAACAACAAGAAGTCGACAACAATCCCAGAATGGCGCTACAAGCAGGCTCAAGAGGAGCGGAAGCTTGACGACGCCTGGCAGGCCAAGTTCTACCCGGTCGTCAAACACTGGCTGGATGAGATTGAATTGCCAGTGTAGTCATGTCTCGTAATAAAAATGAGGCGGAAGACAGTTGAAGTCGACGCAAAAAAAAGAGGCGATTTATTTACAGAAGGCAGTGCGGTTCGCGAGACCACCTTGTATATTTAAACCTTTGAACTTTTCTAATAACACTTTTCAGCTGAGTTCTTTCTACAACAACAAGAAGTCGACAACAATCCCAGAATGGCGCTACAAGCAGGCTCAAGAGGAGCGGAAGCTTGACGACGCCTGGCAGGCCAAGTTCTACCCGGTCGTCAAATACTGGCTGGATGAGATTGAATTGCCAGTGTAGTCATGTCTCGTAATAAAAATGAGGCGGAAGACAGTTGAAGTCGACGCAAAAAAAAGAGGCGATTTATTTACAGAAGGCAGTGTGGTTCGCGAGAAAAAAACAACTCAAAAGAACTTTTAAAAAATACGAGAATACACGTTTGTGATTTAGCACAGAGCTAAGTGAAATGCCGCAGTATCGCACATTGTAAATACGCTATGGCCGATGGTTCCCTGTGTAAAGTCCATGGAATTCTCTTTTCAGTAGCCTGCACTTTGACTTAGCAGGTTGGCGTAGAACTCCGTGAAGGATTTGACAACAGTGGCCCTGAAAGAGAAAGAAAAGGAAAACTAAACGAAGATAGTCGCGCACGTTACACCAGCCGATAACGTAGTCACGCAAGATGCCGCAAATTCACGCTAGGCTTCCCAACGCTAACGCGACAGTGGCGAAACAAATTTTAACGCAACGCTGAAAAATGTGGCCTGTCTTATACATGACCTATATGTGCGTTGTGATATAGCGGGTAAGAAGCGGACGGCGCAATCGTGTCTGTTCTTTTTTTTTTCTCGTAAAACAAGGGCGTGTTCAAGGGACTTTTTCTTCTTTACTTTGTTTATTTTTTTGCGGTCACTGCGTTATAGACCAGCTGCTGTGCCTGGAGCACAATAAATGTTTAGATAATCGCCCGTTGATATTCTTGATTATATATTTAGGCAGCCAATGGAGGTGCGTCTTTACGCTCTAACTTTCTCTATGCAAGCTGGTACTTTGTGAATATCGATCAGCCAAGCGGGCTGCTGATACATGTGTCAACGCGGACTTAAAACAGGTATTCAAGGCCTCACTCCTGATATTTTGATTTAATGTGTGCCGAAAAGGTTTCATTAGAATATCCAGTGTCGAATATTGATGAAGTCGGCGTGGTGGCCTCCGTGTTTGCATACGTGCGCCTTGTACAAGTAGAAAGACATGCCTTCTCTTGTGCTGAAGGACTTGTATTAGCATAAAAAGCCACGGAACCACGCAAAAATCAACTTGGAGTGCACACAGTCGTAAAGCGCCTGCATTAACAGCTGCCACGATTTTTCATAGTTTAGATCTCCGAGTCTTTTGAACGGCTTTTTTTTTTACGAGCGGAAGGTCTGCAAAGCGTAATCGCCAATCTCTTGTTTAGGGAGTCGTCCCACCCTGACAACCTTTGTACAGCGACGTATCTAGTGAACGTACAATTTACGACGTCCTGGTATGCAGCAGCCATGACCTGTTTTGAAGGGAGCCATAACGGAGGCGCCGAGACATCAAACGGCGATGTGTACGCACAGCGACATTAGTCTTAAAGCTCGGTACTCGTAGGAGGAGGAGGAGGGAGGAGGAAAAACTTTATTCTGGTCCTGTACAAGGTGCTGCTACCTGCCTGGCTAGTTCCATGTTGGGACCGGGAGGTCAAGCCTCCTAGCCCTATCACGGGCGTACTGGACAGCCAGGACTTGAGGGATATGATCAGGAGATCTGATCGTTCCTAAAAACCGATTCCGGGAGCAGAGAAGGAGCAGAGTAGGAGCAGAGAAGCGATGGGCTACCGAGTTTTGTCATTGCCCTTTAAGCGAGGTGTGCTCTTGGGCCTCACTAACCAGGGCTCTTACGAGTTAGCTTCGAGCTCCACAGTTGCAGGAGGATATTGCCCATCTTGTGACAGCTGCGGGACTTCACCGGCCATCGAGTAACAAGACGCACGGTATTATTTTCGTCCGTTGTTTTAACAGCGCGCTACCGCGGAACGAATCAAACTGACTTTCGTGAATGAAAGTCTTAGTTTGCCTAGAACTTTAGACTCTTAGACCCTAAGACGATTTCAGTTAAAGGCAGCCGGCATGCGGCCAACTTCGGAGTCCTGATCATGGCTACCTAAGGATTACTACAGTCCTCGCGATACTCCTGTGCTGATGAGCGCATAAATGCAATTACAAGGGTCAGTAAAGCAGGCTTTAAAGTTCTGTTCGGTTGGGAAGCAAAGTTGTGCGACCCACTCGCCACGTTTAAATTAAATGGGAGTTTAGAAGGGCGGTCACTCCTCGTCTACAGTGAGCTGTCTTATATACGGTCTGGTAATATATTCTTCGAAAAACGTGGATAACGGGAGTTTGCTACAACCGACTCGTATGCATTGTTGCGCGCATACCTAAACATGACAGGTCCAGAGTTTAGCGGTGCTTTCCAGTTGAGCGTAGCCGCCTTCTTGTTCCGGTTGTTTTCATGCGTGATGGCAGAGCACTGCGGAATCACGTGCGTTCCCGGGCCGCCCAGGAATTCGCCAATCACCTCGCGCGTCTGCGGGTTGAAGCCCTGTACGATGAAGCCCTTGAAGGACGGGCCACTCGTCGTCACTGTCACTGCGTAGGAAAAACAAATTGAAATCCAAAACCAAAGTTAGTCTCAGATGTCCATGACAAGGTCTCAGACGTGAGGTACCACGTAAATGCTTTCGACAATGTTGGTCGCGACCCTTGCCAGGGAGTGACCCCGCGAAGCGGCCTTTAGAACCTGATTAATCATGGGGCAGCAGCCTCGGCGAAGAAGCAAACCACCGGCGTAGCTTGACGTCAATCCAGAATTAGGAGTTTCGTTGGTCACACACTGCGTCAATTTTGTCTCTCTCCTTACAAAAATAAAGCTTACCTTTTATATCGATGAAAGCTTTCCGAACTGCACACTTGCGTTGCTCCCTAGTTGAGCAGAACAGAGCTGCCGTAAATGCGCTAACCTGCATGCTGCATGGGTTTATTCATAACCTGAGCTGCATGCATAACCCGAGCTACATGCGTTTATTCGATGCATTTTGTTAAATTTTTTTTACTAAATACACCATGCGGAAAATCCCCCGAATAAAAAAGAAAGCTAGTTGTTGCATAATATTTGCTTTTCAGTGCACGTACGTTCCCATTAAACACCTTGTAAAGTCGTCTGTTTGAGGGAGGAGCTTCGTGTTGCGAAGGCCCACATTTTACCCGGTCGTAGTTTAGCGGAATTTGTTAACTGCTGTGTTAAAACGACCCTGCAACAACTGTTGTTGACGGAGATATCTGTTTCCTTGCTTCTTCTTCGCTTTTTTTTCTTTCTTTTCTTCTTTGAAAGCGCGCTGGATTAGGTCCGGAGCAGCAATGCGTGTAACAAGGCGATACGGTCACAGAGTCATACGCAACCACGCGGCGCCCTATTTACGCTCTAGTGCACTGGTGCGCCTGCAGTCGGGCTTTGCCCTCCCACTCAATGGAACGACTTCAGTGATGCAATTAGGCGCTTCCTGTTGCAAATGCACTTACGAAAGGTTTTGAGGGGCGGGAGACGCCCGCCGAAGAGAGATTCGGAGAATAAAGGACCTCATGTGGCGTCTAGCTGTAGCTGTGAGGGTAGGATCATACATGAATATAAATACTGTTTTGGTGCATCAGTGCTTCGGAATAGGCGAGTCTGTAGAGCGTCTTGTCTCGTTTCTCCAAGTTTCCAGACTTCGCAGCCACTTATGAAACCCTTGTTAGCAGTTATGCAGGTAGCGGCTGTAAACCCGATTGCCCACTATCTGTGATATCATTTTCAGCTAGCGAAAAAGTATGCGACGAAAGGCAAACGGCACAAGCATCGTCAGTGTTAATTTTATGCCACATGTATAGTTCCCCCAGTGTATTGTCAGGACGCGCGTCGCCGAAGTGGGGTGTTGCGCTAAACTTTAGATTTAGATTTAGATACCTTAGATTAGATCTGAAAATGAGTGATCGAAAATACAGCCTTCCCCGAGATAATATTGGGAGGAATTTATAAGGTGCCAGCAGCTTGTTTCTTTATATAAAACAGAGGGGCTTCAAGCATATCTTGAAAGATCGCTTAAAAAGATCTTTTTTTTTCGCAGTTGCACACACATTGAGCGTGTGTTGTTTACTGGCGCAAGGTCCAAGTGTGGCCAAAGAACGCCAGCATGGTCGCGTACACATTCAGTAAAATAACGTAACACGCGCCTCTAGCGGGCAAGTGTAAAAAATACAGCCCATGTCAAACGTTTGAGGCCGCTGCACGTGAGACCGTATCTGTCGTCGCACCACGCCATGTTCTAGGCCTCTCGCTCCATTTCGTTGCTTCATAACTTCCATGGCTTGAAAGGGAAAGTGTTGCTATTAATTCGTGCGAGTTTTCGAGCTTCAGGTACGTCATCAGAGCGCTGCCATAAGGCGCAGCGGAACGGATTCACTCGCAAAGCGGCTTTGAAGCTTTTGACAAAGGCTGTACGTCTTACCAAATCTTGAAACGCTCAAGCTACGACGCGAAAAAAAGAAAAAAAAAAGAGCGCGATGAGCTAGTTTCGCTTAAATTTGCGAGGCTGTGCGCGAGTGCACAAGTTTTCGTGCACTCAGATCGCTTGACGGAGGTGAGTGGGGCCCGGCGCTTCGTACCAGTGACGATGTCGCCGGGGTTGTAGTGCGCCTTCGACTGCACCACGGCGTACGGGGTGGTGGGATTCGGCAGTGCCGCTGTGGTTCCGTGCCGGGGCATGAAGGAGTCGCAGGCGCCCACCGGTGCCCCGTCGGGGAACGCCCACGCCACTGCGGCCACCAGCAGCACGACGAGGAGCAGCGCCGCCATCTTCATCTTGCCGCACCCTGTGTGCACGCGCCCGCTCTGCGAGAAAAGCGAGTCTCGGGTGAGGTCACGAACGGGGGTGCAGATCGCGACCTCCGCGCGAGAGCGCGTAACCGTTCACTTTACCGTCACAAACAAACGAGGCAGCTCAGTGGTCCTTTAGCCAAGAAGCGTTGTCCATCTGGGCGCGTTTCGTTCCCTCGATGACCAAATCAACGGTTCGCTATCGCGAATGTAGTTGCGCGAATCATCGTACGTACGCTCGCTGCCTGAGTGTTGAGGACCCAGCTAGCGGCTGCCTCAACTTTGCAGATGAGTGCCTTTTCACTTCTGTCTAAATCAAAATACGCATCAATCGTAAAACAATCACCCTAACACTTAAGAAAGCGAGGTGTTGGGCATACGCAAAAGCACTAAATTTCAACGAAATTTTGACTTTGAGTTGACTTTGACTACTTTGAGTTGACTTTCTGATGCATACAGGGTGTGATGTGTGTTTCTTGCTCAACCTTCGACGTCTTTAGGTCGCTCAGTACTTTGTGAAAGCTCAGCGACTGAGCGAAGGCAGAGAGCGTACGCTAGAATGTTCCTTGTTCGACGTACGCGTAATAAGAGGAAATTTTCTTGGTTTCCCTTCAGTCTCCCTTCTTGCCTTTCTTTTCCTGCTGATGTGCCATATATATATATATATATATTCGAATGTGCCATATATATATATATATATATATTCAGCAGCAGGAAAAAAAGGCAAGAAGGGAGACTGAAGGGAAACCAAGAAAATTTCCTCTTATTATGCGTACGTCGAACAAGGAACATTCTATATATATATATTCATATATATATATGTTCATATACACAATGTACATTTCGCATGATATGTATATATATATATATATATATATATATATATATATATATATATATATATATATATATATATATATATATATATATATATATATATATATATATTATGCGAAATTTACATTGCCATTTCCTCATCCAGTTTGAGAAATAAAATGTGAGAGCTTTACTGGGGCAAAGCGGAGAGTTGGACAGTTAACGAGCTTGAATCCTACACTCTCTTTATATATACATGTGCGCCTTCTTTTTTGAAGCCTTATCGACCTGTCGGTTTAGCTAACGGGTGTTAAATAGGCTGCAATCTCTCATGTACCGTTAACCTAACACTTTCTTTGGCAAACATCATGCGTTTTTGCGTTTGATTTGTTTTGATTAGGTTACCTCTAAGAGGGCCGTATAGCAACTCCATGAGAAACTGACTAATAAGTGGAGGCAATAAAAAGGCATGTTGTGCTGTTTGGGAAGAAAAGGAAAACATTGCGGGAAAAAACTGTAATGAATGAAAAAATAGTCAGAAAAGCCGACAGGACTAGAAGAAATGATCGTTTGTTTTCATGTCCCTCACATCAAGTTGCACCATCGTCTTTGACTTTTCCGAATACAGACTGGGTGTAATTAGCCTAAATGTGCACAAATTGGATCTGTGTAAAAGGCGGGTGACCCCGCGTTTCCATGACAGCGTTAAACTTGCATAGCACCGGTATTCATCCCTCGTCCTAACAGCATTGATATTCGAGGGGACGAAGTTTACGAGTGCTGCGGTGAATTCAGTCGCTCCTGCTGTTACAGCCCACGAGCTTTAAAGTGTAAAATTCCTGTAACGCGCACCAAATAGATGATTTCAAAAGCAATGAGGCAAAAGGTGATTCCAAAAGCAATGAGGCATTCGGGTGCTCCCGAATAAATAACAGTATCGCATTTTTTCCCCACCTATTTTGAGACATGAAGCGAACACCAGTTCCACGTACTACCGCTAAAGGCAGTAACACACTGAACAAAGAAGCTGAAGCAATGAACACAACGCATTCATAACCGGCCGGCAACGGTATGACGGAAACACACTAACACATCTGTTAATGTGATCCCACAAAACGCTCACTGGCGGGCCCTTTCTTTTTTTATGTATACTTATAAAGCAATTACGTTGCTTCTCTGTAAGGAAACTTACAGTTGTTGGCAAAATTTGACGCCGCTTGAGGTATACGTTCTCAGAGACGTACAGAACGCGGCAATTGTTTCGGCCTCAACGCGGGCATGCGAGCCGGCTCAAGCGAATGACCCAGACGAGATAAAATTTGTCGCCTCGCGCTGAGAGGATCACGTTCCTTCGAGGAAAAGCATCGCATCGAGGTTCGCGTTTGCACGCGTTATCTGCCATCTGCGGCAGCCTCCCTACCGTCTTGTCGAGGCACGCTCGAGCGCAGAACGTGCGCGACCTGGCCTGGTATTTTCCGAGAACCCTTTCGAAACTACTCTTCCTCGCCAGATTTAGAACGGATTACTATGACCCGCATACGGCTCGCGCTCCCGTAGCTAACTACTCGGTGACGTCATTACGGAAGTATCCCGTTGCAGAAGTGCGGAACTCATCGTCAGGTATTCCGAGGTGTTTAGCTGCAACTTTGTTCGCAAGCCGTGGGTTTTCGGCTTCCGCAGAGTTCGCTCACAGTTGGTCACCGATTCGGGCAGCTTCTGCGTGCCTGGTTCAGCTTCGCGATGTAAGAAGCTTACGGCATGCTACTTTGGTCGACTATCAAATTCTCTCAGCCGCAGTTTTAATTCAGAGAATGTTGTCGCTCATTGTAACACCGCAATATCATTATATGTGTGTAAGTATAAAGTCGATCTTTCTTTGAAGAAGGATGTATGCATTTGCTCAACGAACTTTTGAATGAGTTTAAGCCATTTACTGCTGCGACAGCACTGCAGAAAAGGCGATGCGTTTGAGAAAACCAAGAATGTTTCTCGCCATAAAGTTATGTGACCGTTCTCAGATAAGGCATATATCTTGTCTGAATGTAAGCTCTCCGCTCGTGCAACTTTGACGTCGACCCGTGATTTCTACGAGCATGCTGGCCTATATGACCTACATCATGTATTCGTTGGGGCTCTGTCCTCACCGTCACCGCTTTAACCATCTTTCACTTTTCCTTTCCTGAGCACGGTGCAGTACGCTATAGGAGTCTACATCAAAGCAGCATCTGTGTCTTCAATGAACATGTCCATGAATCCTATCCTACCCTATCCTGAAACACTGCAAGTCCTGAACAAATGCAATATTTCTGCAAAATATCAGATTAGTGCAAAAGACCGTTAAATATTTCAAATATTATTGGGTCTGTGAGTTGACGACCTTGTTCCCACAGGCCAGGTGGTCTTAATAGGACCCGTTATCCGACAAAGCGCTCTGTATATGGCCGCTCAGTTGGAAACGTGCAGCTAGATAGAGTTTGTTGAGGAGGTTTGGCTTTAGGTACGAAGAAAGTAAATTCGTCAAGTGCATACCGTATGACTGTAGAAGTGGGCAGGTGCCCGTATGTAAATCACGCAATCGTGGTAATGACACAATGTATTCCGAAGAGTACGCCAGACTGACGCACTTCGCTTCGGGCAAGGTGATTCTCAGATAAAGCCGGACTCAGTATATAAGTAGGTTAACGGCTCGTGCACAAGAAGTGGCGTTCCGCCATTGATGACGTGTATGATTAGTTACCAGCTTATTAATGGCTCAGTTTGCTCTTGAAGGACAGTGAAATGATCCCATCTGTAGCATTCTGCTCCAGTAAGGGTGGATGGGGATTTTCCGTCACGGGATGAAGCGGCAGTGGAATAAAGCATTGCGCAATAATTGGTGCACCGCATCGTCCACGATGTTAGGTACTGCACAATGTGCCCGTTAATCGGCTACCAACAGAACTCTCGTTGTACGCACAAGAGTGGTGGGCGTACGTCTGCGAGACGTTGTTATGGCACCACTAAGCGTGGCGAGGTTGTTTTTTCCAAAGCACAGACATCGGCGGTGAGTGCTGGATACATTATGCCCAGTCAAAGACTGAGGGAAGAAGTGAATATAGTGGAAGTGGAATTCGTCAGAAAGACGAAAGAAGCTTTCAGCAGTACGGACGCAGGGTGAAGCTCTGGTTTTTGCTCATGGTTTTCAAATGGTGCTCGTGCTTTTCGTCCGTACTCATGCTTATGTTTTTCCAATGTCGTAAACAGTTAGTCTCATATTACGCGCCCAGAAGGTCGGGCGTCAGCAGCATGTCGTATGTTACCTGCTCGAGGGTAACCCGGCGCCTGCGATAAGGTGGAAATGTTGAGGTTTTCTCGCCTCTGGTCCTTCTGCAGCACGATGGGAATGCGCGCTTTCACAGACTACATGCGATGGTGGAGAAAGCTGATGCTGTTCGATCTCAGCATGGTCCGCATCTGTTGTAACGAAAGGTCTTAGAGAGAAGCGGTTTGCGTTTTTGCATACTTTTTAAGCAACTCTCGGAGATATGAAGATTTGCGATGATAACAAGCAAAAAAAAACAGCGATTTACTTATCATCTATATAAGTATCTTCAGCTCTATTCTCCGGCGGCAACAGTGTGCTGTGTTGATATACGCGTGTTGTATGAGTGGGGAACTATGTCGAACAGAGATATATTACGATAACCCTTTCTCAATGAAAATGCACATAAACTATAGCCGGCCGTTCTCGTTTTTTAAATGTGCCCAGTTTTCAGTACTTCAAATATATAGGTGCCCACCGAAGCACTAAGGATTTGCTTTACTGACAGTTCGATTTTAGCTGGACTTCTTATTCTTTGCGGGCTATTCCTGGCTCTCCCAGCTCCTTTTCCACTGTGATTGAGAAAGTTGCTAATTATTGACTTCTAAAGCTAGATCAAAGCTTTCGAACAGAGAGAACGCAAGTACCACATGCGTGAAAAATCTGCCTGTGAATTGTTCTATATTGACACGATTATGATATTTTCGTTTGGCTGAAGCCATACCAAGCATGACGTAGCGTAAAGACTAATATTAAATATTTCCTGATACAGGTACCACTTTCTTGTATTGTTCACCAACATAAAAAAATTGCGAGCGCACTCTTTCTAACTAATAATATTGTGCGTACGAATATGCACTATCAAAACCCAGGCATGAAGTTTCTAAGTCAGTGCTCGTAAGGCTCGGATGTAACTACAACTTAGCAAACGCATTAGACCTATTCGCAAATTTGAAAAGGTTCGCTAACTCCCACCATGCGACGCCAGCGGAGAAGCGACAATGTTTACTGGTTTCGACCGGAACGCCGCCGGAGAAATCGCTCACATAAATCTAGGTCATTTATAACCGGACTAGTTTTCTTCGATCCGACCGAAAACAAGAGAAACACCGTCGTGGTTTCGTTCCGTGTCCCGTTAGCAGAAACGCGCAACAAAGCTTCTACCCTCTTGCTGAAGAATACGCTATGTCCTGTGAGTGAAACCGATCTCCCATCTTGAAAAGAAACGTTCCCTCAGAATACCTGCCGAGAAGAGAGCGCCGACGCCTCTCAGCGTATCACCCCCCGTATAGCTAGCATATACTCACGCGCCGGCAAGTCCGATCCCGCTGGTCTCTCGTTGACGGCGTCCGATGCGCGAATGACCCGCGAGAGCCGAAACGTCCCTCCTCCTTCCAGAGGCACTGTTGTTCCACATGTGCCGGCCACGAAGGGAAGGGACTGGTCGGGCCACTTCTACTCCATGTGCGTGCGTGTGCGTGCGTGCGTGCGTATGTGTGTGTGTGCGTGCGCCTCCCCCCTTGCGTGCCCGACGGAGTCCGGATAGTGTGTACGCGCGTAAAGTCACACTTTCATCGCTGTACAAATCTTTGTCCTCCTCCTCCTCCTCTTCTTCCTCCTCCCTACTTTCCAAATCCAAGTAGGTTGCAGGCATCGCCTGCTTTCGCGCCCTTGTGAGCGGAGCGGTTATAAGACCGTTATCGGCCTACGGAGAAAACTACCCCTCCTGGGGGCGCTGTTGTTCTCGCGTTTGCTGCGCCTGTCTGTAAATAGTTATCCGTCGCTAGCAACGTTCGTGTACACGAAACACTTTCGGTGGGCCAGGAGGTGAAAAAGCAAGAAGGTCCCTGTACCCCACACTTGATGCAAACAAGATCAAGGAAACGCCTCGGCACCCGACGTGTACTGTTATCTTCAGGAAGATCCATACTGAGGCATACGCATAGGAATGTATGGTATGCAAGGCCACAGAAACCTTCACTTGTCACTCCAGCTCACTAAACCGCTAACGCTATTATTTATTTATTTATTTATTTATTTATTTATTTATTTATTTATCTTTCTCAAGTGTGTTGATGTTTTTGCTCCTTTTAATCAAAACCCAAGAATCATATCCCCGTCTGACTGCCATTACGGTCCTTATTTTCTCCAGTTCTTTATTTCGTTTATTGAAGCTCTAAATGTTGTCTGCGCCACTCGATTCTTGGACAATAGTCTTTAGTGAGTATGCACCATGGTTTGGATTATCATCATCATCATCAGTATAATCGTCGTCGTCGTCATCAAGCAATTATATTGGTCACACAAAATCTCTGCAGCAAATTAGTGCTCACTGCATTCTGCACTTATGTTCACGCGACATGAGCGTCGGAACTGAAGATGTATTTGTTTCACCGCAACCATTGTGGTGAAATAGTAACCAGATAAAATAACGAAATAGGTGAAATAATATGAGGCATGGCAAAAGGAGGTGACAGATAATTACACAAACTAAAATAATTGGCTTTAAGCGCAGCCATAGCGAAATACTACAGTGAGACCCTACAGTGAAACACCACCTACACAACAGAGCGATACTCTAAATGCAATTCGAACAGGTGATCACCAAACTCTCATAAAAAATAATTAAATCCAAGAAATGTCAAACGGCATTTTCGCCACGTGGTAGGCGCTTAAGAAATGCAGAACGATCCGCACACCTCGAAGAAATAATCACTTGCTGGTGTTACTTATTTTTTACGTGTTTGTCGTATAAGCGTATACTCAAGGCTTAGAATGTGAATTAAAGGTATGTTGCTGTGCTTAAACATGCTTGCAGTTTAGTGGAGGAGACTTGTGTCACTCATCTGTCAGAACAACGGAGTTCTCTTGGCTATACGCGTTGCTTAATGCACTGCCTGGCTTCTGTGCAGCGCTGTAAATGCATTCACGCGTCAGAGTTACACGCGTACATTTGCTGCGAATCAGTGAGCACACTCATTTCCTTGGAGATTTTTTGTATGACGGAATCCAGTGCTGTTTAAGAAAGAACGAGGTGTTACGAAAAATGGAGACTTGAGGTGATCAACATTGAACGAACTGAGGGAAGCTCAGTCTGGGCCATCTAGGTTGTCGCGAACGTTTACAAATAGGAACATTTGCCTGTTCAAGCCAACCATAGTTGCTGCCCTGACGTGCTCTCCAACTTGAAACACCCGCTGCTGATGCAACGGGTGCAACGGGGTTCACACTGTAATTTCATTTTAATGTCGTGCAAAGACCAGCGCAAACATTGCCCCCAATTCCAGTTCCACATAAATCAAATCATTGAATCAGTTAAAGCATCGTGCCGATACCGGCAATCGGTATCGGTCCGCTACCGGTTCGTAACCGCACAAAATTCATTTCCGACGAATTTTCGACGTTTTCTGTATTGGTGTCGACGTGTCTGTTTCACCGTATACATGATAGCTGCAATATTATCGCCGCCTAAGCACGTAGTGGGCACATATGCGTGTGACCGGCGCTAAGCGTAAGAACTGAGCCGGAGGTCTCCAGCGTTACACCAAGTGATCGGGGCGCTCAGGTCATCGCCACTCGGCCCACAGACGGTGCCCCGTCTCCGGTTATGGCGGCCCCGACGCGTAGTCACGATTGCGCTTTCGGGGGAGCTGCGCAGGGACCTCGGGGCACCCATAAAAGCGGCGGTTACTCGACGGGCCCTTCGCTCACGTCGTAACTATAGCCCCCGACGCTCGGCGAGGCGCGAGTCGCCGACACTTCCTCGGCGACGTCGTAGCCGGGACGCCGGCGAGGAGCTCGGTTTCCGTATGGGGGATGTCCCCTCGGCAGGCGGCGACGAGGACGTCGCCGAGCGTAGTATGTAGGCGCGCACTTTTTTTCGCACGCCGCCCGCATCGCCGGCGGCGCGCGGGCGCTGATTGCCCGTGCCCGTTTCTCCGTGATTGCGGAGCGGCCAAATTGGGGTCACTGGGCCGCCGACGCCAGCGAGGGTCCGCGATGCAGCCAGCGGAACTCAGCGCGCCGCTCTCGGCTCGCCAGGCGCGGCCGTCGTCGTGGACGGGCCATCTGATGGTCCGGCCTCCGGTGGTGCCGCTCGTGTGTGGCGTCGATCTGGAGCGTCGTAGATGTCTTCAAAGAAGGGTGGGGGGTTTGTGAGGGGAGGGAGTGTCTCCGCTCGTGTTCGTCGCAGCTGCCGGGCGACGTCGTGGCCCTTGCAGCCCGTTTCGGTGGCCCATCTTAAATATTTTTGTTTGCTTTTGCAGAGGACAAGTAGAGAAGAAGCGAAAAAGAAACAAGAAGGCAGAGAAAGCTTTGCGAATGTAGCTGTGCTCCGCTCCCTGCTTTCGACGCCTGAGAGCGGGGAACCCTGAAACTCGTAAAGAAACGCGCGTAAACATCTGTAGGACGCAACGCGACACGCGATGTGCCGAGCGAGACACGACGACCTCTTTCGCCAGCATTCTTTTGCGGCATCGGAGAAAGGACGGGCTAGTTAGCGTGCCTGCTCCTTACTTTGTTGTTCTTTTGCACCCCTAATGTCACCTGTTGCATCACTCGTGTCAAAATGAAATCATTAATTTCCATTTGACCAATCGCTGCAAGCGCAAGGTAACGTTGTGCCCTAGGAAGCAACCTTGTAAGCATAAAAATAATACTTGATCGCATAGCGTGGCGTCTCGACAGGAGCGACGTTCGGGTCGGCTTTCTGTTATTTCGCCGATGACGCTGCGTTTATATGCTTGAACGTTTTCTCCGAGGTGTGGAAAACAATGCCAACAATCGTTGAACGCAAGATGTGTTGATTAATACCACATTGTAAGATACGTTACGCCGTCAAACACATTGAAGCATGCTAGAGTGATCTGATCTGTGGCCATCGTATGAAAAACGAGACGGTCTTCCTAGCATGGTAAAAAGTTGAGCCTAACTCGAACAAGAGTAAAAGTTGAACGAAGACCCTGATTTCCCCCCCCCCCCCCGCCCTCCTAGTCCTTGACGGGCTTCGTACCAGCTCGCTTCTGTGTGGTAAAGTGGCGCTTGAATGTCATGTCAATGTCCACGTGTTGGCAGGCCTGCAGCTGTTCTGAATATTTCTGTGGCAAATTGGTTGTTTTCGCTATAGCACATCTCGCATACCAGGCTCTCTTCATCAAAAAACACGGTGAAACGCTTTTCATAGAGCCTGTACGGCTGCCCGAAAGCACGGCAGTGTGTAAACATACTTGAAAGGCACACTTTGAAGCCTTGATTGCACTAGAAAGCCTCACAGCACTCCCACGGTCATACAGTGGCGCAAGGATCGCACGTGCACATAATACGGCCCAGAAAGCAAGCATTGTGAAAAACCCGTGTCAAGGGTTTTCGAGTGGCGAAAGGCCTCTTTAGGAGAAGTAATAATGGAATAGCCGCCCTGATGACATTCTAATTGGAGAGGAAAATCTCACCGAGTGGAAAAGAGCACGCTGTGCGCAATTATACGCCTATAGACAAGTGTCTATCTCGTGGCCGACGTTTTGAAACAACAGCGTTGGTGGCTGCGAGGTCACTGGAAGCCAACCAGGCGAGATGCAAGAACCTAGTGTCAGGTAGGTATGCAGGAAAAGAAGCATGGCAAATAAAATATTTGCTAGAGAATAAAAGAGTCCGTGAATTGACATAATTCGAAGCTACCTGGCTTAGTAGGTTTCCATCTCATTTGGCAACCTGGTGAAGTTATCAGGGTAATGAGGAATAACAAAGGTGCAGTTCCTCGTTAGCTGCCAAAGTGTCTGCTGGAAACAATCTCAGTTATCGGCTCATTATATTGCCTCATTCATTGGTACGTCCCCAAAAAAACATGCGGACTGCGAGAGACACCGAAGTGCAAGGTTACGTATTAATGATGAAAACTTGGAGTTCCATAAGGTGAACCTAAAGTTGACAGAGAGCACGGGAGTTGTTGTAACGCGCCTAACGACATACTGTAATGTGGCCATCGCAAACTGTCAATAAAACCTGCGACCTAGACGTTTCAGACTACTGTTCAGTACCAACCTTAGTGACGAACCTGTCATTACAACACCCCGCCACCAAGAACTCAACCGTTTGGACAGCTAGGCAACGTGACAAGCTTACTGTATGCGTACTCATATACGATAATAACTTCCGTTTTGGTACCGGAAAGTGTGAATAGCCCAAGTACCCCAAGTACCTTGCATTGACAATTTTCTTGGGAGAGCCAAGTCCCATATACAGCTTCCTGCGCAAGAATCAAAAGGTTTTATCGTAGTAGTTCTACGGAAACCTGCAAGGGGAGAGAAGTAATTAATAAAGAGAAAATGAGACATTAAGAGACATGAGACATGAAAACGAAGAAAAATTCGTCTCGGTCCCGGACCAGGACGAACTTTCCTTCACGTGCGAAGTTTTTCTTTCGAGGAACCCGTATGGGTTTCCTTTGTAGCGCTTAGCTACGTTTGGGTGGATGTCTCATTTTCCCTTTAATAAAAATCAAAAGAGAGAGAGCAAGAAAGAAGAGAGAGACAGAAAGAAAATTTTATAAGCTGTACCAGGAACGCAGCCGCAGTGGGGTACGTGAACCATCGTTTTCTTTTTGCAGACGGTGTATGAGCAGAAAGGTACAGAACTGGACATAATCAAGCATATAGCACTTATTCACGCATCAGAAAAGTTACATCCCTATTATACATGTTACGGCCAGTGGGGGTCTTACGGTCTTATTTTGCGACCGTGCTCGCTCCCTATTCAATGGGGACCCGTTTGTTTTGCAGAGGGTGTGGGGCACTGGTGCAGCGAAATGACCCGGCTACATTGTGGCACCCGAGAGTGTCACGACACTCGTAGTTGGTTAAAGAACGTGCGCTTGCGCTTTCTGCGGAGACGGACTCGTTTTACCGTGGTCCAAAGGGGTTGGATATCCCTCTTTCTTGGTGCTTGAGTGTCTTCCCGCCATTTATGGGCCCTTCGTGTCCAAAGCCAGAGCGCCATAACCGAGCGAACGTGAAATGTCTGCAAAAAATTGGCGCACTTGTAGGCTCTATAACTTCTGATGAGCACTGGTTTGAGTATGATGAATTATACCAACTATGGTTGAGTGAGCTCTCTTCACCGCGACTATACTCCTGCTGGAATTGACGAACGTATTGCCTAGCTATGCCTCTGAACACCGAGTGAAGGGCGAAATTCCGCTCCAATTGCGTTATGCGTGGCGCGACAACGAGATCATATATTCACGCTTCACATGCATGGTCGAGTGTCGGCGTCTTTTCCCTACAGAACGATATTAAAGTAAGATGTTTTCGTTGCATGCAGTTTTAGCGAACGACCTCCTGTGACGGCTTTCAATGACGTTTAACGTCAAAACGTTGCTTTTCCATGAAGCGCTCTCGCGTAAAACAACACTGTCTTTGACTGGAGCGCAAGAAAACGTCGAAGCAGTAAATGCGAACATAACAGCGAGAAATAGATATCGTTCTCCCTCTTTCTCTACAATTTGTTGACTTATAGCTAAGACATGTGATATGACATTTGTGATATTTTATGGTAGCTAAAACATGTGCTGTCGAAAGCGCGTAATTTTAACAAGGATTTTTCTTAGTGTGCCTATCTAAAGGAAAGCTTAACAAAAAAAAATGGACGCTGTATTATTTTCGACCAAACTCCAGCGCTTCACGCCGCTTCGACTGTCTTCTATGCCGCCACGTGCTTGCGAGCTGCCGTTACGTCTTTGCACAACATCATCAGCTGCTGAAGTTGTTTACCGGTCACGCAGTGGCCAAAGATTCCGCCTAAGTAGATCAGCGCACTTATCGGCCGGGCAGAGGTCAGCTGACCACGCGTAGCGTACACGCAACGCTCCAAAAGGGTCTCCCGCTGGGAGCCGCGGGAAAATGTGCCAAAGGCTTGGCACGGAGCGACACGGCCCGTCATCGTGGAAGGGAGCGGCAGCGAAGGCGCCCTCTCGAGGCGCGTAGCCAGCTCCGAGGTGGTGACCTCCCGGGTCGTGAGATCTCACGGCCCAGGCTGCAGCGTGGACTCGCGATTGGTTCCGTCAGGGATAACCGATGGCCCCCCGCAGAGGCTGTCACGTGACTTCCATGCATGCCGGAAGTGTTGTCACTCGGCTAGCAGGCGACGAACGCGGCGACGCGAGACACGTGTTGTGAGCGTACTGACCACTTACGGAAAAGAAGAGCGAAACGCGAGGGAGAAAAGTGAATAAAGGAATGTGTAGCGGGCGTCTGTTCTTCTTTTTCTTCTTTTCTTTTTGTAGGCGCGTGGGCTTCAGCGACGATGACGTTGGAGACAGCGGGCACGCTCGGCTAGTGCCGTTCTTTCGATCGCCATGTTTGGCAGTGACAGTCCACGACTTACGAGTGACTGAGAGCTTTCGTGAACCGACGTTGTACATGTCCTGAATATACCAACTATGTGTCGTGACCGGATGCATCGGTCTATTTCCTACAAGAGTGGACCCGAAGGTGACACGAACACGCAACCTATTCAACACGCGACAGATTCTGTACCCAGAAATAGAAGCCCGCATGAAGTTAATGATGTGAATTCAACGATTAACATAAGGGGAAGCGAGGCGCTCAATTTTTAGTAACAACTATAAGTAGACAGCAGACAGTGAAGGAAAAGAAAACATTATGTAAATTACGATTTTTTATTTAACTGTACAACGAAATAAAGATGCCGTTTTTTTTTTGCGATGAAACCTTACGCTGTTAGTAGAGGGAATTGGAAATTAAAGAAATGACATCCCCGCTGGGAGCCAAAAACTGACCTGTTTCACATGACGCATATCTATGCTATGCCGACTGAGCTATACGGTGGCCGCTGCCACTCTGTGTGGTTTCTTGTGTACTATTTGTTTATGGCGTATCCCCGGGAACGTTGGTCAACGCTACTCGTAGCCATAGCGGCGGACGTCGCAGGCGTTTAAAAAAATATATTCTACGTGCCAAAGCCGCGACATGATTATGAGACAAACCATAGTAGGGGGCACTTCGGGTTAGTTTGGACTACCTGCGTTTTCTTTTTAAGGTGCGCCCAATGCACGGCACACGAGCGGTTTTTCATTTCGCCCCTCATCGAAATGCGTCTGCCATGGCCAGGAACCGAACCCACGACCTCGGGTTCAACGGTGCAATGCCATAGCCGCAAAGCCACCGCGGCAGGTAGCCGCAGGCTTTGACGCGTGGCTGCGGTTTAATGGCACACTGGCTTATATTGCGCAACGGCACTGCGGATTAATAGTACGTCAGTGAGGTGTGACGTCACTTTTGCCGTAACTATACCTTTCATGCACAACATCTCCAGGATTGAAGTGACGCCTGTCACCGGCGAAAGATGCCGAAAGCGAGTGGGGCTATGCTAATCCAGGTACAACCAAATTAGGAAGGCCCACAAAGCTTCAACAAGACACTCCCTCACCAGATCAGGAATTGGCCTCCCTGGTGCAGTATTTAGCCACCGCCTCCCAAATGGCTCACTCAATTACCCAATGGCCCTCAGTCACCAGCAGCTGCGGAGCACCTGACCATGGCGGCGGTCAGACCTGCAACGCAGCAGAGGGTGCTAAAAATCTCTGGGTCCGGACAGGCCACCAATGGAAACTGATCCTTGCCACATTTAAGACCCGAACCCTCTTGAGTGAGGCTAGCTTAGCAAGAGTCTTTGAGGAATTATCAGACATTGTTTGGGATATCATCGGCCTTAGTGAGATTAGAAGAACTGGTGAGGCTTACAGATTGCTGAATAACGGACATGTCCTCTGCTATAGAGGTCTCCTAGATAAGAAGCAATACGGGGTAGGATACCTAATCCATAAGGACATAGCGGGCAACATAGACGAATTCTGCCGCATTAATGAGAGGGTAGCTGTAGTCGTAATCAAACTTAATAAGATGTATAGATTAAAGGTAGTAAAAGCCTACGCTCCAACATCCAGTCACGATGATGAGGGAGTAGATCAGTTTTACGAAGATATTGAAGTAGCGATGAGAAAAGTGCAAACTCAGTACACTGTAGCAATGGGTGACTTCAATGCAAAAGTAGTACGATATGATCAAGCGATGCTCAAGAAAGGAGTCGCCGCGAGAACGACGACGAAATTGGTCGGTGCGCTTGGCGCGAGCGAGTGTCGGCCTGGCTGCCTGGCTCCAGTGTAAATAGCCTGTAAATAGCGTCTTCTGTCTGTGTCTTTCCACACGCAACAATATCATCAGCAATCTCGAAGATAGAGTAAAAGCAGTGGAAGAATTCTATACTGACCTGTACTGTACCCAGAGGAGTCAGGATACCTTAATTAGAAACAGTAATGAACAGGATACAGTAACTTCTATAATTAGCGATGAGGTCGGAAGGGCCTTGCAAGACATGAAACGAGGAAGAGCGGCAGGAGAAGATGGAATGACAGTTGATTTAATCAAAAACGGAGGCGACATAATGCTTGGAAAACTGGCGGCTCTTTATACGAAGTGCCTATCGACTGCAAGGGTCCCAGAAAACTGGAAGAATGCAAACATTATACTAATCCACAAAAAGGGAGACGTTAAAGAGTTGAAAAATTATAGGTCCATTAGCTTACTCCCAGTATTATATAAAATATTTACCAAAATAATCTACAATAGAATGAGGGCAACACTGGACTTTAGTCAACCAAGGGTACAGGCGGGCTTCAGGAAGGGAGACTCGATCTACAATGGATCACATCCATGTCATTAATCAGGTTATCGAGAAATACGCAGAGTATAATTAGCCACTCTATATGGCTTTCATAGATTACGAAAATGCATTTGATTCAGTAGAGATGCCAACAGTCATAGCAGCATTACGTAATCAAGGATTACTGAACGTTTACGTGAATAGCTTCGAAAATATCTACAGAGGTTCTAGAGCTACCTTAATTCTACACAAGAAAAGTAGGAAGATACCGATAAAGAAAGGGGTCAGACAGGGAGACGCAATCTCTCCAATGCTATTCACTGCGTTTTTAGAAGAAGTATTCAAGCTATTTAACTGGGAAGGCTTAAGAGTAAAGATCGACGGCAAATATCTCGGCAACCTTCGGTTTGCCGATGACATCGTTCTATTCAGCAACAATGTAGACGAGTTACAACAAATGATTGAGGACTTTAACAGAGAAAGTGTAAGAGTGGAGTTGAAGATTAATATGCAGAAGACAAAGATAACGATAAATAGCCAGGCAAAGGAACAAGAGTTCAGGATCGCCAGTCGGCCTCTAGAGTCTGTGAAGAAGTACGTTTACCTATGTCAATTAATCACAGGGAACCTTGATCATGAGAGGGAAATTCACAGAAGAATAAGAATGGGTTGGATGGCATACTGCAGACGTTGCCAGCTCCTAACTGGAAGTTTACCATTATCATTGAAAACGTAGGTGTACAATCGTGCATTTTACCAGTGCTGACATATGGGGCAGAGATTTGGAGACTCACAAAGAAGCTTGAGAACAACTGAAGGACCGCGCAAAGAGCTATGGAACGAAGAGTGCTAGGCATAACCTTAAGAGACAGAAAGAGAGCGGCTTAGATCAGAGAGCAAACGGTTATATACGGTATTCTAATTGACATCGATGAGAAAAAACGGAGCTGGGCAGGTCATGTAATGCGCCAGTTAGATAACCGTTGGACCATTAGGGTTACAGAATGGGTACCAAGAGAAGGGAAACGCAATCGAGGACAACGGAACACTAGGTAGAGCGATGAAGTTAGGAAATTCGCGGGCGCTAGTTGGAATCGGTTGGCGCAGGACAGGGGTGATTGGAGATCGCAGGGAGAGGCCTTCATTCTGCAGTGGACATAAAACAGGCTGATGATAATGATGATTCTGCTGCTGCTGATGATGATACCTTTCATGAATTACTTGTGCTATCATGATGGTTGGTCCTCACTTACCTCTGCCATGTTCATATTCCCGGCTGCGAGGCGACGGCATTACGACGGGGTGCGGAGTGAGGAAAAACGCTCATGTAGGGAGTTTTGGGAGCTCGTTTCAGAATCCCCTGGTTAATAAAATTATTCCGGAACAACGCCTCTGTCAACCGTATCGTGGGTTTGGGATGTAAGACTTCATAATCATTTTTTTTTTTTTTGCTCTGCTCGGTGTTCGCCGCACCAACCTCCGGCAATGTTTCTTTTCTTTTTCTCTATAATTGTCAGTTTTCGCGAAGATACCACGCTGTTTTGTGATGACTTTCCGACAAACTTTTGGGTAGCTTGTTGGAGAATTACCAAACCGGTTGCGTATCTGACACACAGTGAACACATGGATACGAAGACGCCGACTCTCGGACAGGATGCGGATGTCTCAGTGCACGAATTAGCATTGATATGAGTAGCAATCGCTTGAATGGATGCAAAGAAAAAAATTATAATGTGCACATCTTTCTTTTTCTCTCTTTTCTTTTTGATCGAAGATGAAAGGGGCTTTCTTTACTTGCTAGCGCTCCCGCTGGGGCTTGTCATAACACGAATATGAACAAAGCAATTGTTTGGTGTAATAAGCAACGCTACAAGAGGGCCACTAGTGTCATTTGTTGGTGCCATACGCAAATAAGTGCTGCACTAATAATTCGAGTAATTTTGTTCGTGTAAGCGCATACAAATTGAGCCTGTAGTTTTTCAATATTTCTTTTTTCCATGATATAATATTATTGTCACGAAACGTTGACTGCGGTTCGACGTGATTCGGAGAAACTTTCATTGTGTCTTGCATACAGTACGGAAAGTTTAATAACGGCTCCGTATATATCAGTCCGCATTTGAAACCAGTAGAGGAAAGTGAGAAGGGAAAGAATTGAGGACAGGTTTTTTAGAAAAGTCCGCGGGCCGCTGCATTAAAAACTGCGACAAGGATCTAGCGCAAGGCGGTTAAGAAGGCAGTGCTGTCGGTGAGCGCGGCTTAAAAATAGCTGAAACCACGTTGACGACGGATGGCTCTGCACAACCAATTAGAGGAAGTGCATAGCTTCATGCAGAACAGATGACCGTGCAGAAGTAGACAAGGGAAGTGATTTGCTTGCATACGCGGAAGCCAGATGTATGTTTCGAGGAATATAGTAGTCAAGGGGCTGCAGTTAGGTTAGAGCTGTTTTGTTAACAGCCGTAATGCTTATGAGAGGCTTGAAGCCTTATTCGCTTCTCATAATACTAATCTTAATACCGCTTTTACCAGGTGTAAACTTTGGTATATAGAATTGCATGTAGCCAAGCGTAAATTAGTGAGAGTTTCTCACAGCGATACTTATTCCCTGAACGATATTTCACTAAATTTTGTAACTGCCTATGAGTACCTCAGCGTACACATTACTAACAATCTCTCTTCAAATATACATATTCACTCAATCATATCTAAAGCCGAACACATCCTAAAATCGCCACTTAAAACAAAATTTCCCGCACGCTGTTACGACACCCAACCGGTGCCACCAGTGTTACGAACTTGTACCGCTGCACCACGATTACGGCTTTGTGGTCCCGTAGCGCTCGTCACCCGTTTCGTGACAGAGCGTTGGTAGCGAAGACTCCGAGCCTGGCGTCGATGAGAATAACAAAAGGGACTTTATACATTATATACAGGTTATCATACAGGACATGAACGGGTCGGCACTGGGGCCGAGTGCTCACAACAAACGCGACTGTTCTCGCACGACGACGTCCGGCGAAAACGCGTGACACATCTCACCCCAGTCGGGAGCGACACTCTCTCACGGTGGGTCGGCGGATCCTGTTTTCGAGGCGGCCTCCTCGCCGCTTTATAATCCCCGAGAACCATTGTCACTCAAACGGCCCAATACAAAGTCAGCACACGACGGTCGTCCGAGGGGTCCAACCAGCGACCGCGCTGGCCACCCGGTTCAAAGTTCGCGCGCGCGGTGACCTCCAGGCAAAGGGAGGTGCGGCGCCGGGCTGTCTGGCACACGCCGACACGTCCAAACATGCGGCTCGTCGAGGCTTCTCCCGCAGGACCCGCTGCCTGACGGCTCAGCATCTTGACTTGTGAAGGGAGAATTAGGGCGCTCGCAGGATAGATTCTGCATCTTGCAGATTCGGAATCCGGGCTTGTGGTAATGGCACAACAACGCTCCTACAGCGCCTAAAAGACAACTACGCATCACTTATTTTCACCTTAACCTGGAATACGCCTTAGCAGTCTGGGGCACCAGTCAAGCTATACCAATCAATAATCTTGAAGCTGTGCATAATCGCTCAGCTCATTTCATTACGTCTAACTATCATCGCACGGTCAGCGTAACCAGCATGATACCCAGTCATAACCTTCCTTTGCTTGCTACTCGAGCAAAACTGTCGCGCCTCTGGCTCCTTCATAATATGTATCACAATAATCACGTATTCGACGCCCATTGGATCAGATCAGATACGTGTCATAGATCACGTCCTCAAAGTTAGCATTCGGCCTCATAACACTGTCACGTATTCCCTGTACTTCTTTCCTAAAACGTGTCATGACTGGAACCACCTTCCTGCCTTGTTAGTCGGCATTAAAGACGCAGATCGCTTCCGCTGATCGCTCGCCAACATAATCTTAATAATCACCGTTTTCCTTTTGTGTGTGTGCTCTTATCTGTTCAGTTTTACGTATTCTTTAGCTTTGTTTCGGCCGTGTAATGCACTGTTCCAGTTGCACGAGGAATATTTATTTGATGACATTGTTTTTTATTTGCTCGTTGTCGTCACCTGCATTAGCTTGTATTTTGTATTCTTTTTGCTTATATGATCGATTATAGTCCCTCCCCTCTCTTGCCCATTCTATGTTGATGTTACAATAAACAAAATAAATGAACTACCACCTTCCCACCAAGAACGGAAGTTGCATATATACCTGATCGAGGAAAGCAAAGAAATCCGAGGAGCTATAGGTTTTTCTTTCTGTCACAGCAATATGGAGAAACAGACAATGAAGCCAGAGGAAGCGCAGGGGTAATTCATTGTTATGCTTACTAGAAATATAGGAACAATAAGGTAAATGGAAACGAAACAGCGCGAAAAGGTAGCTTGCTCCAGGTTGAAACCATAGCCACATCTTCCGCGTTACCAGTCAAGATACCAGTCAAGTTAAGCTACTACGGCGGCCATATTTCCGCCCACTTTCTTGTGTACTGTCTATGAGAACAAGATTAGCCCTGAGGGTGCTACAACGTCAATCACCACAATCAACGCAAACAGCGCAGAAAGCGAAGAAGCTTTCTGCGCTGTTTGCGTTGATTCACGATATTTTGCGGTGGTGTTTACGGCGAATGTTTAAATTCATCATCGTTTAGCGCAATCCTGGAGTGGTGAGTTGTGATGGTAAACGTTACTTGCGTGCACCACTTCTGCTTGTCCACTTAGTGCGCAGAATACTCAGCTAGACGTGCTTGTTCGAGGCTTTCTTGCGCGCCATTGGGAGGCGGCTGCTGCGACAAGGAACTGATCCCACAACGTGCTGCTTGGCACCCGAGCGCCGCAGCTGCAAAACCATCCAGGGTATCTGCCCAGAGTGTACCTTATAGCAATACTTCCATTGAACGCACGCCTTCACGCATGGACGATCTCGCGCCACGGCGCGCTCTGTTTCGGTCGTGACGCGCTCGCGAGATGCGGGGGCGAGCGAGCGAGCGTTGTTCCTATTAGGATCTCAAGATTGCAGTGCGCTGTTCTCGCGTGCGAGGCAGTGCGATGCCCACGGCGCGTTTGACCCCTTTCCCATCTGGACCTTGACTGGGCTCCTTTTCGAGCCGGGGATAATCGGCTAACGTGCGGGGAGAAAACCGGGTAACCTTCTCCGTCCTTCTCTCGTCTTCGACCTCCTCACCCGCAGCACAGCGCGTGCACGAAAAGCGGGACCACGAGCGCCATGCGTTGCTGGGCTGGCTAGCCCGCCTCTTGTAATCGCGACATGGTGGTCAGAGAATACACGCCGCGGCGGCGACGGAGCGTTTTGTTCCAGCCCCCCGTCAAGCGCACGGAGAAGGGCCCGAACGGGAAAGGCGGCGTCTCATTAGGCCGGAGCTTTGCCATGCCTCTCAGTTCAAAGGTCTCCCCGTACGCTACTGCTGGACGCGGATCTGCGAACTTAAACACTCCAACAGTCGCGTCGCACAGCGAGAAAATAGCACCGAATGCCCCTGGGGGTTAACGACCCAGAGACCGGAGGCTTTATGACGAATTGTATATATAACGGAGTGACTGGGTGTTATCTTGGCGATGGAGCGTGTCCAGGCGTCTGTGTCACACAGCCCGCCTCATCTCCTCTTCCTGCCTTCATTTGAGACCTCACAAATTGTTTTTTTTAATACCTTTTGTTGAATTCATGTAGCCTTGAAGAATATTTTGTTTTTGTTTGAAAAATTTCATGAAGCGTGGCGTAAAATTTTATAAGACAAAGCGGTGCGCAAATTTCACACTCGTTGAGGAGGCTTCTTTAGTGATCACTGAGAGCGGACAGCAACAGAAAGGGCAGCTAACGTTATGGGTCGAGAAATTGAGCAAACCAGTGAAATGAGTGCAGTCGAATGCTAGATGTTTTGTCACCGGTGTTACTGGCGTTAAAATGTAGCTATGCAGTTTTACGCGCCAAAACCACGATATGATTATGAGGCACATTGTTGTGAGGGTTTCAGGATTAATTTGGCCACCTGGGGCTCTTTAACCTGCATCCCAATGCGTTACTGTTGTAAGAAAAGTTATGGGGTACGCCAACCAGGTATCACAAATGTTTTAGATATAGTAGGTAACCTGTTGAAGAACGAACCTACGTATGTTGAAGTGCTCGAAAGTTTTGTTTTCATGGAGAAGGTTTTCGTTCTCGGGAAGGAATTCTTGTTGATGCAGCTCAAATGTTAACACAGCCTCTTAAAGCTATTGCGGAAACCTTGATTTCAATAAAAACGAATCGTCGTGGACTAAAGTGGTCGGCATGTCACAAATGTTTTTTTTTTCTTTGCAGTACGAACAAAGCGTCTCGATGTGCTATAATGTTCTTGATGCTCACACACGCAGGATGAGAACGACAGTGTGACTTGCATTGAGCAACATACGGCAATGTCCACTTTCTAGGTAATAAAGCTAAGAAAGGGCTGTCCATCAGACTCTAATGTATACATTGGCTTGTAGTTCTGTAAAATCTGTACGTTTGTTTCATGCTTTGTGCCGTGCTCATGAAAACGAAGTGAGGTTTGAAGTTTGATGCACTGTGAGATTCGATGCATGATTAAAAAAAGAAAAGAAGGCTGAGGTAAGTGGTAGAAATACACCAAGTGGGTAAAGTGAAGCTAAGAGGAAGTGAAATAAATATAGCGAAAATCAGCACCTTGGCGAACAGAATGTATCAACACACTGAACACAGTTCCTCAAGTAATTCACAGCTAGATGTTTTTCTTTTTTCCGTTGGAATCTCGGATAACGTGTGAGAACGAAAACTTCAAAACAGGTGCCTGCGGAGGACTGTAAAGCCGTAGGTGGCTAATTTGGTCGTCCTCAGTCCCTCCCTAAGATAAACAGACACGACGAATGGGTGTCTCCACGATGTAATCTCTACCCACGAGAGAGAGAGAGAGAGAGAGAGAGAGAAATTTATTAGACGAAAGGCAGACATATCGGCCCTCTGAACACGAACTGGTCGCCAAAGCCAATAATGCGAACAGAAGAAAAGCAACGCCCCAGATATATCATTTTGCGTCTAGCCAGGTCGGAGGCTTTTAATCGAGCGCGCCCGGCTTTCGGAGAAAGCAGGCAGCAGCAGTGTTACGAAGATGACAGATTTGGCGAGCCTCGAGAAAGCCCGCAAAGTCCACTTCACCCGCTGCTCGCAAAAAAGCATGGGAGTGTGAGCACTCTTTCTTTTTTTTTTCCTTTGCCTTGTTTGCCGGAGTCCTTTCGAGATTCTCCAGGGAATGACATCCACCGGAAGCACCGCCCCACGTGCCGCGTGCGACGCAAGTTGCCAAAAGCGGGCGCCGGCGCGATGAAAGTTTCGAAAATCTGAGCAAATATTTTCTCTGACACCCCGCAAGGAGTGGCGCGAAAGTAATCTGGTGGTCCGTGATGATGGCCGAGCTGCTATACGTTATTACTTTGCTGCGTCGCCTTCTGCACACTTATTGTGTGCGCGTGCGTCGAGTGTGTTGGTGTAAGAGTAAGAGGAATCCTGGTGCACACTGATGCGCATGCGCGGGGAGCTCGGCTCTGTTCCAGGAGCTCTAGCTCCGGCCTCTGCCAATGCTCCTCGGTATAGTTAGCCTGGAGCGACGGGACTACGTGGAGCTGGAGTGACGGGGTGGAAAGTCTGAGGTTGGACACGGTCATTATTTCTCTCATTTTATGTAGGATAATTAGCATTTTTGCAGTTAGACGTAGAAGTACAATTCAGGAAAATACCTTTGTGTGGCAGTACATTCACATCCTTGTGGTTCCTATCCCTGTTGCTAATTTTTACGTTGTGGTCTCGGGCCAAAGAGTAGCCCAAAATAATCCGACTTGACTATTTAGCAAACTGGCGAAATACCGCAGCGCGGAAGAAAACAACATAGCTTCTTAAGCAATCTTTTTTCGGATATAACAGGCACTGACATTTATTTAACACTTTATTGAGGGAATAGCAGAAAGGGGAATATAACCTTTTTACAGAGCAGCGCTAACGAGTGATCGTAGTTAATGACTTCAGATGCGAACCCGCCGCTGCTTTTGCATATAAATGACATTTTAAAAAAGCGAACTGCGTTTCTTGTACCGTTATAGCTAGCGGAAACTACACTGCATCAGTACACTCGCTCTTAAAACTACGAATGGTAGGAGGAATGCCCCATTCACGAATATACGCAACCTGGCCTTCAAAACGCGCACGCCGCATTGCTAGCTGAAGAGATGAATGGCGTGCGTATATAGCGCTGAATGCAGCTGAGCGTATCAACGCAACCTGTATGCCGAACAAGAGTCGATGCACGTGTTATGGCGTAGAAGCTTACGAGCGATGTACACTGTCAGTTTTGTTCGCGTTCCGAGCTCACCTCCTCTGCTTATATCCCAGCGGGGCTGGCGTTCTCGAGTCACGACAATATTGTCTCTCCTTGTCAGCAAGGGGCGCACGTGTGTGCTTTGTACAGATACATTCCCGTCTGTGTGTTGCAGACGAAACGTACCGCTTCTTACAGGGCGCGTCCGTTTGTGCCGTCTGCTCCATTACTTTCCACTTCACGCCGCTTTTACTGCTTCATTCGAAGCCGTGATACTCGCTGGTCCTTGTAAACTGTCATGGTTCTTCGCGAAAACTGTAGTCTCGGCGACAGCGCGCCTCGTGTCCTTATGCTGTGCCTTGCAAGCCACTGGAGAGTCGCTGTCAGTGTCATCAGTGTCGTTTAGCAACGGGAAACCCCGACTGAACTTGCTAAACGTTTCATTTTGTGTTTGTTTCATGCGGTTCAGAACTCACACCTTGTGGGAAGATGACCAATAGAGTTCCGCCTGTTTGCTATCATTGGAAAAGCGGGCTGAACTTGCACCAGTGGCCTGAGCTGCGGCATCAAAGCTTACAAAAAGTTAAGCGTGGAGAAAGAGAGAGAGTGCACTGAAAGGTGTTCAAGAAGGCACGTCGTTATGCGCCATTTAAACTAACATTTTCACAATTGAAGCTTGCTCTTGACCCGCCAGAAAAGCTTTAACCTCGATTAAATGCTCTTTGCAGAACAGTACTGTAGGCCTGCTGTTGGGGAAATGTTGTTTCTCGTCCTATCGATTATGCTCTGGCTAACGAGAGGAGGATCATCCTGGAGATCAGGTAAGAAGTCATCTGTGTTTAGGCCATACCGCATAAGACCTGGACAAGAGCCGTGAAAAGGAAATTCCTCCCTGATTTCCGATTAGGCTTTCTTTTATAGTGCGTGTTAGAATACGAAAATAGACGAATAGTAACATGTATGAAGCTAACTGCTGTGCCAAATCTAATTTGAATATGCGTAGTAAACCTCTTGCATGTAGTACAAGAACCTACGCCAACCTATGCATGTAGCAAACCTTGATTACAGAAGCACAACATATCCGATTCTTCGTGCAGGACCCACTTGTCCAGCGGAAGAGAAACTGGCAACCTTCGAGGATGAGTACAGACTGATGACAAACCAGCTCCAGAAGGTAGAATGGAATTTCGCTACAAACATGACGTCGGAAACAAGGACACAGCGCAGCAACTTCCAGCCCCTTTACAATGTTTGGATGTCGTCTTGGAAGAAATGGGCCAAGGCTTTCAGAGGTTACGCGACAACGTGTCCTGCGCCCCCCATGGAGCTCATCAGCATGATGAGGTCTGGCGTCGTTGTGCAGGACCCCCAGAATGCAAAGTATGATAATTGTGCTTTTAGTTTGTTACCTGTATAGACAATCAAAATGAAGCATGGGAAGGAAGCGATGAAACGAGACTACGGACATTCTTTATTTTGTCCAGATATTCAACCTGAGCTAAACCACCGGTGACATTGTGAATTCTTTCCCTCTCTTTGGGCTCTTCTGCGTGGTGCTCTCGAAGTAGCGGTCTTACCGTGCTTCTGTTTCTCTATACCTATGTCTTTCCGCTCCTCTCACTTCAAAACTGTGTTTCAAAATGACCCTAGCATCATGTTTATAGGTTAGTTTCCGCAAGTTAGCCGCTGCTTTCTGCTACCTCATACACAATGCTCGTCGCGCTTGCAACTCGCACGCTTGTGTAGTGCCTTTACTGCCTGCAGTAACTTTACTGCGCAGCACTAACTGGTTCGAGTTTTAACCTTTCTTCAGTTTTTCCTGAAGTCACTGTGAAGAGTGTAATTTTCAGCAATTAAGCTAACTGCGTCACCTGCGGAAGATGTAGAAAAGTCTTAATACCTTTCTGGCTGTGCGCTAAGCACACAAAAATCTCTTAATGAACAAAGTACTGTTTAATGAATGCCCCGACAGGCTTTCTTTTTTCTAAAAGCAGTTTCTCACATTTAATGGCGCCATGAGAGGTGAAATGCAAATCCTTTGATTCCGTTGTTCCACCTTTATATCTGTGATGCGTGATGACGCGTTTGGGAAGGCATGGCTTTGATCTTTCGACGAGGATTGATGTGTAAGTGTGTAAGTTTTGGATACAATATTTAGGCTGTCCTTGGCAAGCGCAATGCCCATTATTGGGATTCTTTGGAAAACATAAATATGTAACTTTAAAGCAAGAGCGGCGGTGAGCAAACTACCTTCCAATTGCAGGAAAGTCTCCGAACTGCGCACAGCCATGATATCTTATTCTGCCAAAGAGAACTATAATGATTTGGAGCGCTACATGGCTGGGACAGCGGATCCGAGTCTGTTGAAGTCCCAGTGGCTTCAGTGGGCAAAGTGGCAGAACGCTTCCCAGATATACTTCGCTGCTTTGGTGTCCATGTTGAATGCTGCAGCTGTTAGTAATGGTAAGTGCAGTTCACACATTACATAACTAAGGTTGTTTGGCATAACGCAAGGGACAACATTTGGCACGCAGCAGCGAATGTTTGGCAGTGACATCGTGTTCATGTTTTCGCATAACAGAACGGCAAACTACAACAACCCCGTTTAGCATTGTTTTTTACAGTCCTTTCACTAACACAGCATTGCGTCAAAACAACACGTACTCGAGTCTGTGCACGCCATCAACTACACGTAAGAATGAGGATGCGTATTCGAATACAAAGCAGGAGTTACGGTAAATGGGCTCTCAAAAACAAGTGTAGGCCAACTGTAAAAAAGAACATAATAGAAACGAAGGCAGCCGGACTGCCGATAGCTAACTGTGTTTACTAACAGAATCCGCTGTTTGGGCGCGAACGCAAAGCATTATGCTGCTGGTGTCGAAGAAGACCGCCTTAAACAGGCACCGACAAGTAATATTTCTCTTATTCACATTCGGTTGGAGAACGTGGCAGGGCCGGTGGACTTCAACTCAACATCGTATTTACCTTCGTCGATCTCTGTGAGCCTAATATAAAGTTTAGCTTCTCTTGTTAAGACCTCTTATTGCGACCTGCATCCGGGCCACTATCGTCTCTTTTTCAATGGCACTTAGTGCCCTCACACCGGATGGCATCCAAGACAATACCGCTCTCAGGAATTCTACATAGCACCCAAATAGTGATATTACTGCACTGTCCAGAAAAAAAAACACGTACGGAATAAAAGACATGAGAGCCTACGCAGTCGCCCTGCCACAAGTTCGACATACGCCATTAAGATCACATGTAACGGCGCAATGAATAGCGTAGTGACTATACAACGCTACTCTTATTTCGTTGCGCCCCCGCTCCCCCCACGCCCCTTACTTCACGGACAAAGAATACTCCGCCTCTCTGCATCTGCCTGAAACATAAAGATACTGCAGGCAGTGATTGCATAGGGTCCCCGGACAATTCCCGATACTCCTCGTGGGTGAAATGTAAAAATACGATGTTTAATGCCATAATATAGGGCACGCTGTTATGCCATCAACGTCGAGACTTCTGTCAACTTCGTGTTTCGAGAAAGCGAAGTGGGTTGCTTTGAAAGAACTGTCGCGCAGGCTACCGCCACTACGCCGAGAGTTGGAACGAAGGCCTGGACGTGGAGCAAGAGAGCGCCCGCCTCTGGGAGCGAGTGCAGCCGCTCTACGTGGAGCTGCACGCTTACGTGCGCGGCGCGCTACTACGACACTACGGGAAGGAGCTTCGACCAAACGAGCCAATCCCTGTACACCTCCTGGGTAAATGCAGTTTCTCCGCCGTGTTAACTAACGTTCAACGTAACACTAAGGGCGCAGTCGCAAACCAAAAACAGTTGGTCAGCGTTTCTAGCAAGTAACCCGCTGCCGGAGGTGCTTTCGCTTCAAAGCAAAATAAAAGTGCTATTCCTCCTCCACCTTCCCCTTCCCCTTCTTTCCTAGTTTATTGAGCAAGTGCTGATACTCGCTACCGTGACTCAGTGGCTATGGCGCTGTCCAGCACAGGGTATAGTGGGTTCGATTGGCGAAAGTGGCGGCCGGATTCCGGTGCGGGTTGGAATGCGAAAACGCTCGGGTGCCTCACTCTGGATGCACCTTGAAAAAAACCTAGTTGGTCAAAACTGTTTCGGAGCTCTCCACTAAGGCGTCCCTCGTTTCCATATCTGTAGTTCCCGGGACGTAAAGCCCCCATAATTTCATTTTAACAAGCACCGACAGCTAGCGTGCCGAATGTCAAGATGTTGGAAAACAACCTGATCTTGTCGACTCATGTTTCCGTGGTATTTTTTGACAACAAATAAGCTGTTACCGCTACCCGAACGGGACGATGGTAGAGCCTTACGGTGACTTACTCACTTCTCTAAGGGACGTATCCTACGAAGCCGTTTTCATACCAAGGCGAAACGTGGTACGAAAGCTTTCATACCAATCGCTGGAACTTGACCATTACCTCTGTTAACTTTCCGTCACTCTGCAGGAAAGGTTGCGTAGAGCACTGTAAGAATAATTGGCCATTTCAAGTGCGCGGTACTGTTTCGCATATGTGAACTGCATGGGAACGTGCACGTCATTCTGAAATTTGATAAATTGCAATAACATAATTAATTGCATTTACGCACACAGTGTACGCACAAATATATCGCAATTGAATTTTGGCATTTACACAGAACAGCTGTAGTCACATAAGACTATATTCTTATGTAACTAAGTGACTGCGTAAGCAGTGATGCGTCCTTAGCTCATTTCCAATGTCCTGTTGTCGCTCTCTTTGTGGTCGCGATTAGTTAGTTTCTTTCTCCCCTTCGCACCTTGCATGAACTAATGTAATCAATAACCCAACAATAAATCACTTCTCTGTTTCAAACAAAACGTATTTGTCTATGCGAGATCTTTCTCTGGCTGCTGCTGAGCTTGAGGAAGCGGTTGCACTGACGTAAATTGACTGATTTATTTCACCGCGGCTATCTTTTATGGCTGTAGCAGTCTTCTACGGAGCAGATGATGCAGATAGAAGACAAAGGTGCACATTTTAAATTATCGCACGGCCGCACCAATACATCGCCACACACCATCCCACACGCATTCAAGGAAGGATGCCTCAATCACATGAAAAGCACTAACACGCACAGTGCTGACATCCCACAACACATATTGTATTAGCGGGTATCCAGGCTCCCCAACGTCTAAAGACTGCGGAGCATATCCCTTCAATAAACACACCTTGCGGGAGTGCCCCGCCACCTCCGCTTTCAAAGCATAATACTTCAATGTTACCTCCAAACAAGCGTCCCGGCAATAGGCAAGAGTGGAACACTCCTCCACGACAGTTCGAAAAGGTGTCGTGCCCGCTTGTGGTGCAGCACATCAAGAGTGTGCAGGACCGGGATGCCTGAGTCGATCAAAGAGGCCCGGGCTGGGGCCTTACTTCCTCCGATGCCAATAAACGTAATTTACTTCTCCCCTTCAACACGCCTGTGGAAGAACGGATGGGTGTGATCGCCAGCTGCTACCTGTCAGGCCGCGATGGAAGGTGACCCGCTTTTCCTTCCAGGCAACCCTTTCGGCGAGAACTGGAGAAACTTGGCTGATTTGGTAGTGCCGGCCGACCTTCGGAGGAGCCCCACTGAGCAGGCCGAGCCAGAGAGGCGTGGCTTACCGTCCGATTGCGTGAGAAGGGCCGAGGCCCACTACGAGAAGCTTGGTTTCCCACCGATGCCGCCTCTGTTCTGGAAGAACTCCATTTTCGAACGTCCTGGCAACAGCACCGCCATGGACTGCCACGCGACGGCGTACGATTTTGGCGATGGCAGTGACTTCCGGTGTGAGATTTTTTCATTCGTGTAATCTTTCTGGACGTGCATGTTTCTGCTTGCTTGAATGGCTGCCGGCATGCCGTTGGAACGTTGTTGTTGTTGTTGTTTGAGAGCTACGTGTAGGCTCGCTCATTTACAACTAGCTTCATTCAACGAAACATACCTAAAGGCGTCGTTTTTCAGACTATACGACTGGTGACATAGGCCCTTATACTGTTCACATCAATAAACTGTAGGTGCTTCTGTTTCTTAAGCTTTGTATTCTGCTGAAAAAAACAGTGATACTAAGAACTTTACGAGTAGTAAACACGTCTTTGTTTTGAAGGGATGGCCTCAAGGCCTGGAGTAAGACAGGGGAAAATGTCACCACCCTCATCTACTCAGAGAAGGGAATTTAAACCGGCCTTCCAACTATAAGAGAGGGGCGTGTAAAAACGATTTTTTTTTTGCACGCTGCCCCACGCAGGCCATCCTTAAAGCGACATATCAAGGTATCACTGCGTAGGCAAGGGACGCGGCAAAGGACATCAGAGATGCATGCTGTGGGGGACACGCCAGGTGAAAAGCAGTGTGCCATCAGCACGAATTCTTACACGAGCAGAAAAATTATTCGTAGGGCATTTTTCACAACAGCTTCTACCGGCTTCGAATAGTTTCTGAATCTAAGGGGTCCGTTAACTCAATCTGCGAGTCTAAATAATACCGCGGTGTCTCGTCGAACGCAGTGCATAGAAATACGAAGGCACGTCCAATTCACTTTCGACTTGCTCAGACGTCTTTACATACTACATTGATGCGACTCAGCACGTTTCTTGGCCTCGTTCACTTTCCGTCGGGGTCACAACCTAACTCCTCTCGTTGTGCCCTATCTTCCTATTGTCTTTTTTCCTCCCTTTCTTTTCTTTTCCTCACGCTGCTTTTTACCTGGCAAACGAAGGATCAAGGCTTGCCTGGTGGGTTCGAAGGCAGACGACGAGATCGCCTTCCACGAAATGGGTCACGTACAGTATTTCCTGGCGTACCGACACCAGCGGTCATTGTTCAGAACGGCGCCGTTAGCGGCCCTCCACGAAGCCATCGGGGAAGCCTTTGGCCACGCTGCTGCGGCCTGCGGAGGTGCCGGCTCGGCGCGCGGTGGTAAGTTTGGCGTGTTACTGTCACCGCAGCAAAAAGGCTGGCGCCTTGAAAGCAAAGCGTTCTTTTTCTGGCCGCGTGTAAACGCAGCACTGTCTGGTCGCAGTCGATTCCCCCCGGTCCCACTTCCTCGTTTTACTTCTGTTAGCCACGCATCCTTTCCCTTAGCGCATACATGTCTGCCCTTCGACGTCTATTCCGGTCAACCTCCCTATCGTCTCATCATTTAATTGCTTGCTGCTAGCGCTCTAGTTCAATTACCCAACTTCTTTTTGTTCGTAAGAGTTCAGCATCAAATAGGCTGCTAAGCAGCACGTTCCGTTAAGCTCTTACTACCCATGGGTCATATATACTGCCACAATGGAAAATTTTGTTTGTTCTTATTACTTTGCAGAAATTTGCTTGTTTTCACACTTTGTTTCACTCTTATTTTCTTTTGCGCTGTTTGATATTTATTTATTTATTTATTTAGCGAGATCTTCTCTTGGTTCTCTTTCCTCAGCTTGCATTAGATTAATCCTTGAATAGATTAGCAACAAGTGGTGCTATTGTGACAAAAAGAAATTCTACGCCAAACAAATGAAACACCTCAAAGATCGGCCGGAAGCGCCAAAGCGGCAATGCTTTCAGAATGAAAATGACGTTACAACGATCACCAGGGCTAACAAATGAAGGTAGCATAATTAAATGATCAACGTTTGTGCACCTTGCTGTGAACTAAAGGTACTGCTAAACATGATGATAATGATGATCAATAGATCGGACTGATGGTGCTAGTTGGTACTGCGTTACGTGAGATATGACGCAAACGGGGCACGCAAGACGACAGACTTCGTGTCTTCACCTTCTCCGTCGTCTTACGTACCCCTTTTGGGCTATACCTCAGGTAGTTGTGACCATGATAACAATGATGATTACAAATGAACATATAGTGTTATTAAAATGTGGATCGCTAAAAACTGGTCACATGCCCTCGACGCGTTCGTGGGGCATTCCCATAGCACTACCATATCTGTCCTGGTGCACTCCCATAGCAGATGTCTGATAATTAACACAAGGGTAGCTTCGAGCAAGTGTTTTCGCTTTGCAGGAAAACGTTGCTGTTGCGAAGATGGCGTAAGCCATGGATTTTGTGAAGGCCCTAAATACGTGCACCAGCAGCATTACCGCTAAATCTAGCTCCACCTGGCTATTTTCTGTTCCATATTCAAAAGATGCATTGGTAAATAGAGACAATTTAAACGCAATTTTGAAGGGATTGCTAGCGAAACATCATTTCTGAAACCAGCGTTCACAATTCGTTTTTCGTGGTCTAAATACTTTGGCGAAACGACGTCATAAGTCCGTCAAACTACTTTTGCAGTGGGTACGTCGAATGACCTAAAAGCTCCAAAGGCCTCCATGATTTCATCGGATGGACAATATTGTAGTTGATATTAAGAAGTGGAATTGGCCAGGTCGTGTGATACCTGGTACAGATAACCGTGGTCGTGTAAAACAACAGAATGGATGCCTATAAGGAAGGGAAACACTGCTGATGGCCGCAGGGAATTAGGCTATTTGAGACTAGGAAGTTTGCAGGCGGAGGCCGCAATTGGCCGACGCAAGGGAGGAGTGATTCGTGATCATTGGGAGAGGTCTTAGTTTTGCATTGGGCTAAAGTTTTTCGGTCACATGGGCAAATTTAGCGACACTTTGAGCAAGAGTGCTATACTACGCGGCAAAGAAAAGTGGCAACGAGTACCCGACAACAGTGGACGGAAAATGTCGTCATGTGGTATCATAAGAGTGTCGAGGCACAGCGGAGCTCGGTATAAAGAGCTGGGGCGGACGCATATCGAAAGCGATATGGCATGCGCCATCATTTTACCCATTCTGCGCTCAAAGGGTTCAGCCCAGCGCGGTCTGCGAGCATGGGAATATAGCGCGCGCTGTGCGATGGTAACGCTGACAGCGCGCTTGTCCTGGCCGTGTATCGGTGCGATAGAATAAAAACTTGTACTCGATGCCGTGGACCTGAATACCACAGACCGCCCTTTCTCTTAGTACCTCCGTGCCTCCGTGGCCGAGCCTGCGTAGATTCTGTGCAACAACAAGCCCCCGCCGTCGCGATTATCTCCTCGAAATCTGCATATATCCACCGAAGGCTGTGTCCCGTTGCACAATGCGGTCCTTGGCCATCGTGAAAGCGAGCTCGCATCTGCAGCAGAGACAAGACTGCGCTCGAGACGGTAATCCATGCGTACTGTGCGACAACTCGATTGGCTAAGACATTTACAGGGCGCAACGTGAGCAGATAACATTGTTATAGGGGTCCTCACAAATTTCATCCGACGCCTTGTCTGACTGCAAAAACGTATCCTTTTTTTTTTTCGTCTTCTCGATCTTTCATCGCCAACTTTCGAAAGGAGGAAGCGCTCTAAAGCCTCAAGTAAGGATGGTGTCGAGATATTATTTTAATTCTTTTTAGGCTTAGCATGGACGCTGACGCTTTGTCCTCGTTGGTTTGAACCGGAAATGCTTTTCAAACTGCGCACTTTGCAGAGCCGCACACCGATGGGTCCGAGAGACACCTGCACTCCCGTCGTGACACTGTGGGCAGTTTACTGCGGGAGGCTCTATTCAAGCTCGTACCTTTGCCCTGGATTCTCTCCGTAGAGAGATGGCGCTACGCGGTTTTTCAAGGCCACATCCCTGCCGAGAGCCTCGCCTCTTCGCTATGGGATTACCGGTATGCGTTTTTGCATACGGCATCGCCAGGTTATCAGTGTATCATTGCTTGGAGATGAAACGATGCGGGAAGCTGGCATACGGACAACCACAACTCTGTATAATGATGCCGCGTTTTTAAAGGAAGCTAACGATTAGAAGATGAAAATAAAATGTAAATAAAGAAGTAGATGCAATTAATTGTCTCACACGAGCAGTTCGCTGAAGCTTTGAACGAGCTGAACGTCGCCTAGACAGTCAACAAAATATACGTATATACTCGCGGAAAACGACCTTGTGTTGATTTATCGTAACGGAGAAAAGAAATGTGGTTCGTGCGATGTATCGCGGATCCACGGAGGACAGCTGCAGGAGCTCGCCTCTGACTTGCGTTCTCAATTTATATCGCGATGGTATTTGGTCGCCGTTACATATATCTCCTTTTTCTCTCCAAACAGAGAAAAGTTGCAAGGTGTGAAGCCGCCTACACCGGAGGCGAGGGGGTACTTCGACGTTGGAGGAAAGCACCACGTGTCCCACTTCATACCTTACTTCAGGTCAGAAGTCTTTCCTGTTCGCCATGAGTTACATTGAAAGCAGGCCACAAAAATAAGGAGGGACGCTTCTTTGTATTTGCAACGTAGCCTCCTTTGCGCTTCGTTTTAATTTCAGATAAATAGCAAGCGCGCGTTGAAGAGAACCATTATGTTGGTTTCACTCATTTGACTTCCTGTCTATGCCTAAAATGAATAAATTATGTTTTAACCACTTCCATTCAGTTCCGCATGCATCCGGCTTTATAAGCGGCATAAATATTTTCCTCAATATTCCAATGCCTTGTTTCTTTTCCAGGTTCACCTGCACTTGTAACATCATATATTCTAATTCAAGCTCCAAAATATGCGCTTTGGACCACTTTATGCTGATAAATTGGCTACAGAGCGAGTATATGTCAATTTTATACGTAATTACGCATAGCAGGTGTTCAGGCCAGTTATTTATTGTTCGAGTTTAAATTTATGCTTATAATACGAGTCGCACGAAGATATATAGACATCGCCGTGCGGCCGCGTTGTGGTAACAGGCAGTGGCCTGACCCGAGATCGTGAAGGCGTCTGTCATGGATGAATCCCAATAAATGAATATATACGAGAAATCGAGTAGCCATCCAAACAAGAGAGAAGTTCACAAGAACACGGAGGCTTGAAGTGATCATAAGTGGCTGAATGAGGGAAGGGTCGCAGATATACGCGTAATTAAAAAAAAAAGGAAGACGTTGCTAAGGAGAACAGCTGCCACCGTGACGAAGACAAGTTTCCTTGTCTAAACGTTGACTACATCGACATTCCTTGTTCGACCATTCTTAATCAACCCGATAGCGAGCGTTTTGTCGCGGGTATATATACTTATGCGATAGATAATGCATAGGCAGTAGAAGAGTGCGAATCTGCTGCCTTAGGCGACGGTGTTCTCGCCGTTCTTGTAGCTGCTTCGAGAGCACGAACCCTCGCGACTGCAGCACTTCGCAAGCATAGATAAGGCATGGGAGTGATCCTCCATCGCGTGCGCAGGAAGTGCGCGTGCAAAGCTCGCTCAACGAGGCGAACGCTGGTCTCACCATGTCGGTATCGAGCCTGCGGAAAGTCGATGTTCAAGCTTAAAATGGTGCAAAACGAGCGCATGTGGTGCATGCTAGAAGTGAGTTATAGATGGGGCACGCACACATGCATGCGCACGCACTGTCAGAGAGAGAAAAAGAGAGAGCTCGTGTCGGTGCTTTCCAATCGCCTGTCCAGTCTTTTGCGCCGTTCCGTACAGAATGAATGAATGAAAACTTTATTGTTCCACCGAGCTGGGGTGCCTGCCTCTTAACCTACACGTAGGTAGGGGAGGAGGACGAAGCAGTCCCCGCGCGTTGAGGACGGTGAGTCTTCACGGCCTCAACGGCCAGGTGGATTGCTCGACGCTGGTCGTCTTCAGCCTCGCTCTGGAGCAAGGCCTCCCAGGCTTCTCTACTGACAATGTTTTCCTTGGCCCCTGGGGAGCCAGCACACTCCCATATTATATGGTCTAGCGTACCCTTTTGCTTACAAATTTTGCAGAGGGCGTCATTATAGTCCCTCGTCTGTGTTAAGTAGATCCAATGTGATGATGTGTAATTGGTTCCCTGGAGGCGTCGCCAAATGCGAGCGTCCTCCAGAGAGAGAGACCGATGCGGAGGCGGAAAGATTCTTCTTTCGACTTTGTAGTGATCGACAATTTCCCTGTACGTGATCAGGCTATCTTTTATCCCTGGAACTGGCTGCTCTAGAGTTGCCCGGTGGTAGAGTGCTCGGGCGAGCGCATGAGCGGCTTCGTTGCCTGGGACTTCTTCATGGGCTGGTACCCAAATAAAAGTTATGTCCCTCCTGGGAGGGTTTTTGAGTAGAATGTGGAGGGCTTCTTCCGAGATTCTTCCTTTGTTAAAATTTCGGATAGCTAATTTGTTATCGCATAATATTACTCCCGCTTTTGTTCCCACACAAGCGAGCGCTACTGCAACCTCCTCGGCTGTACAGGCCTCCCTCGTGCACGTGGAGCACGCTATCTTAACGCACCCGTCGCCATCAACCACCGTCGATACCGCAGCCCCGTCTCTGCCGCAAGCGGCGTCCACGTACGCTACGTTATGCGCCGGTGCGTCTTTAAGTTTATTTATGAGAGCCTTAGCCCTGTGAGCTCTCCTCTCTTTGTTGTAGATAGGATGCATATTTTTAGGTAGGGGCGCGATTCGGAAGCGCTTACGCACGTCCAATGGAATGTCTTTCTTGTCAGTCGGGGCACCCCTGTCACATTGAATTCCTACCCATTCCATGATTTTTCTCCCTGTTTTAGACTGGCCTAATCTTTCCAACTGAGACACTCGTACTGCCTCAGTGAGTTCAACTAGCGTGTTGTGTACCCCCATTTTGAGGATGAGGTCTGTCGAGGTCGAGTCTGGGAGCCCTAGGGCTCTCTTAACGCTCTTCCTAATGATCGCATCTATTTTATCCCTTTCTTCTCGTCTAAACACAAGATACGGTGTGGCATACGCTATACGGCTGGTAATGAAGGCTTGCATGAGTCTGAGGAGGCTGTTCTCTTTGAGGCCCCTGCCTTTGAGTGAAATTCTCCTAAAGATCCCCGTTACCTGCGCCGCGTATCCTTCTAGCTTTTTGATTGTCGTGAGGTTGCATCCATTTCTCTGGATATACATGCCCAGAATTCTTATTTCCTCCACCTTGGGAACCTCATTTCCGTTTACGAAAACAGTGATGGGTCTGCTGCTTCCAGCGTGTCTCCTTTGATGTTTTGGCTCAATGATTAACAGCTCCGATTTCTGTGGCGAGCACGCCAAGCCTCTGCTGGCCGCGTACTCTTCCACCATATTCGCCGCTATCTGTAGTTTAAGCTCGATGGCTGCGTCACTCCCACTGTTAACCCAGATGTTGATATCATCCGCGTACATGCTAAATTTAATCGATTTAATCTTATTGAGTTCCGCTGGGAGACCCCTCATCGCTATGTTGAATAGGAAGGGCGAGGGCACTGACCCTTGCGGGGTTCCCTTGCTCCCAAGTGTGATACGAGGGGATTTTACATCCAGAAATCCGTACAGTTCCCTTCAATGACGTTGCTTTGCTGACTAGCTCGGATGTAGATCTAAGTGTGGTACGCGGTGGAGGTTGCAGTACGCCGTGTAACATTGTTTTCTTGATCCCACATGTACCGAGCACATGAATGCTTGACCCCGATGAACAGCATTACATCACGTGGTTTCCACCTGTGATGAGAAAGAAAAAAAGGCTTTATTCCCGTTGCAGACTACGATATTTCAGGCTTTTCATAAAAATAAAAGTAAGCGCAATAAAGAAGGTCAGCCGCCAGTGAGGATTGAACTCACTACTACTGGTTTACAAGGCCAACGCTCTGCCCCTGAGCAAAAACGGCTCTTTTTCTCTTTATTGCATTCTTAGCAACAATACGTACACACGTACAACTAGTTGATGATAAAAAATGTTATTGCATCATTTGAACAGACTATACTAATTTAAAAAGCCTTCAAAGATGCCATAACAAACACTGAGCCATCAAGCTCCCGAAACCACTCTGGCGCTTCCATTATGTGCTTTAGGGCATCGCACGTGCACGTGAGACTTACAATTAAGGGTTGCCTCGGCGACCGTGCATATATTGCTTGCAGCGACCGTGCGCGGATATTCCTTGCATCCCTACGCGTTTTCAACACGCTACTCATGCATAAAAGCGTTGTCATGTCAGCCGGTACTCCCTCCGCGTCTGCATATGGCAAGAAACGAATACCGAAAGGGCTTATCGGTAGTTATTCTTTTCAGAGTTCGTTTGAGAATATCCCACAAGAACACGGAGTCGTGGCAATCCAAGAAGATTTGCACAATAGTTTCAGGTTTATTAGATATGATGCAGCAACAGACCGCGGAACAAAGGAGCCCGTGCTTTGTAGCCATGGCTTCATACAGAGAAAGTGCCAGAATGCAATTGAAAAAGAAGGTTTTCGGTGAAGATCTAACAGGCATTCTTTTTTCACGCGTTTCAGTACATTGTGTTCAGGTCCTAAGTTATGCATCGTGCAATAGTCAGGTAACGGTTAGAAAACACCAACAAGATCGCGATGTAGTTTCCTTCGCCTCATGAAAGACAAAAAATCATTCGAAAAATGTGCTTTCAGCAAAGAAAAGAACGAACCAAGTTTCCTCAAAAAATCACTCAGTGTTTATGTTCCTTCATTCCTTGGTGAGGCCACCCATTAAATTGCTGCACTCGCGCTTTTATCTGCCTCCAGTGAAACTTCAACAGCTTTAGCCAACAGCCGTGGCACACAGGGACGTAAGAACATTTGTGACGTTTGCGTTAACTTGAAGCTGGGATTGTCCTTCACCGGCTCTGTAATAAATGCGTGGACACACTTTTGCTGAGCGGATGCACGTTGACAAGGGGACAGGCGCCGCTGCCTCCTAATCCTCAATCCGCTTTTGTATTTGCCACTTATTCCTCGTTTTAAGTTAAACTATACTGAAGTGCGCACCGGGTTTTGGATGTAGGTTCGTGCGAAGATCGCAGTTAGTGACTTTATCAAGCGCGATGGAATGTGGGCCCATGTGTTGTCCGCGATGTAACGCGCGCGTTCCTGTGGGTCATAGCAGCATCCAACTGTACGGCAATGTTATTCCGTAGCTAACGCAGGTCAGCTTTCTACCGTTAGGTGGTACTGGTTAGCTGGTAACGCAGATTTCCTTAGCACCATGGCCGAGCTGGTGGTAACCAATATGCGGTGTCCAGACAATACATCAGTTTCGAGCTCTGCACAACGCTGTTGTATGGAGCAGCGCGGAGCGACTACTAAGCGAACCGGGTATAATCAACTTATGCATCTGCTGCCTTACAGGTATTTCTTTGCGCGGTTCCTTGACTACCAACTGCTGAGGGCAACGTGTTCAGAAACACGTCAAAAAGCGCCCATGGTCTTTTGTTGCGTGGAAAGTGATACTCCAGCCGTTCGTAACATAAGGTGAGTAGGACTCATCTGCTTATCTCTGTGTTCTGCAGCTTACAGAATCGTAAATATTTGAACCAGTGGCGTACAGTATGTGATCGCTATGCCGATCTCTCTGTAAAGTTACCTATGGGGAATTGCAGTTTAAGGCTACAAGTTATGGCTGTGAAAGACACCGCAGCAAAGGGCTGAGCAATTAATTTTGGCGAAGTGTGACTCCCTAACGTGAATCGATACCACCTCGAACACAGGCTCAGCGTTTGTAGCAACCTAGAAAGTTCCGACTAAAAACGTTCCGGAGCGCTCTTTCTATAAGGCATTGTAATAACGAGAATTCACTATGTAGACTATATGTAAACCACTTGTATACATCAGTGTACTTATATAGTACAATAAACAAACATCAAAACTATACGAGAACACGTCCGCTCACGAATTAACGCATTTTTCCATGCCGCACGGGACAAGCTATGCATATACATTCAGAATGCGTATTCTTTATTCATTTCGCATTTGTACAGGAGGCGGTTTTGGAGTTTTGAAAAACTATCATGAGTACCTCCTATGAGTAATTTAGAATGTAGTAGTTAACGCATTTTGGGCAACAACGCATTTCCAACAGAGTAAGGAAATTAGAACATATAAAGCAACTCGGAACATATAATGCCTAAAATATATGATAAGCAAGAGGAATGCAGAGTAATGCATATGTACAAGGCAAATAGAAGTTGTACAATTTCTAAACAGTAAAAAAAGCGACTAGGTTAGGAAAGGTAATCGGAGCGTAACATAAAAAACAAACACATAATTATTTAACATAAATATGCTTACGACATATCTTCGAAGTATTTGATCTAAAGCTAGTTGTGTTGTTAGCAGGTGTTCCTGAGCTTTATTCTTAAACATTTGTGTTGTCCGGCTAGATTTAATATAACATGGCAGTCCGTTTCATTACGCCATAACTAGTGATTATTAGTGGAAGTAATAAGAAACTGTGAGATAAATATCGTCTGTTGTTTCAGTTAGTTATGTGTAGAAATATTAATTGTGCCTAAAAATACTTCACGGTGTAATATGCGCTATATCAGCATAGTTACGTTGGGCTGAAGCAGGTAGCTTAACATTGGTAGTACGCTGTAAATTCGTACTGCAGTGCCACATAATTACAGAAATTTATAACACTCACGGCTTGATTTCTTTAGATGTCGCAGATGTAATGTGTGCGTAGAATATGCGTTTGCCTAAATTGAGATTCACTATTGTATACAATACACTACAATACACTGACAATGGAAGATAACGTGATAAGGGAAAGTTCTTTCGCGCTACGGGAAATAGGAGTGTCTTAGAATTAGTCCTGTCAATCCAAAATCATTCTTCTTTTGCACAGAATTAATTTCACCGTGTAAGCTCAATTTCTGCTCCTTTTCCTCCGCAGCGTGACTTCTCCGAGGCTTGACGTTATGGGCGAAAAATTGCTCACAAAGTGGAAAAGATTTTTCTGCATAGTTGATATTTGGCCGGCGTTCACTTATTTATATACTTCCTACGGTGAATTTAAAAGAAGAAAAAAAAACAGCCGAAGTAGCTCAGTGGATACGGCTTTCTGCTGCTGAGCAGCACGAAGTCCTGGGTTTGATTCCCGACTGCGACGAATGCGAAAAGCTCTCGCGTAATTAGATTTTGGTGCTCGTCAAGGAAAACCCAGGTCGTCGAAATTCATCCGGAGTCCCTCACTGCGGCTTCTCATAGCCCCCTGGGTTTGTTTGGGGCGCTTAAGCCTAGGAACAAATCAATCGCAAGATCAACAAAATGATTCTTTTTCACTGCGTTTTCTCTTTCTTTTTCTTCAGGCACATGATGTCGTTCGGTGCGTCGATCGAATGGCGAGAGGCGTTGCAGATGGCAACGGGCTCTCCGGTAATATCAGCGGAACCGTTGCTAAACTACTACGAGCCTCTCTTTGCTTGGCTTCGGCGAGAGAACGTTAAGTTGAACAACTCGGTCGGATGGTGAAAAAAGTTTTCCAGCACGCACGCCACCACGGGAAGGGACCGACGTTTCCCTACAGCTTAACTCACGTTGACAATGGCGACGCCTCATCATGTCCGAAAACCGACAGCGGAAGCATTCTGCCCGGTGCGTTATGGAAATTGAAAACAAATACACATCTGTTGACACTTTATAGAGGTGAAAGAAGAAATAAATTATTTTAGATCCTGCAACATTGGTATTCTTTTCACTTCTGCGCTTTTGGTTCTGCAGAGCTGCCTGTACATTAGCGACAGAGAAGCCCAAGCCACTCGGGTCGGATCTTCCCGAAACTAAGTATATGGTACCGCAAATTTCCTTTACTTCAATCGGTAATGACCGAATGTACGGTCTACATACGATGATTAGAGAGTGTCGGCGCGAAAGTCTGGTCATGCACTTTAAAGCTAGGCTGGAGTGTAATCATGATAACCAATTGCTACGCATACGCTGTTATCACACAGCCTTCATTTTAAATAACTTATTCGTTATCGCATGCTAGAGATGACACAATACTGAAACTTTCCACGATAGCTCAGTGGCTATGGCGTTGCGCAGCTGAGTACGAGGTTGCGGGATCGATCCGGTTCGCGGCGGCTGCATTGAGATGGGGGCTTAATGCAAGAACGCTCGCATATTGTGCAATGGGCGCACGCTAAAGAACCACCAAGTGGTCTGGAGTCCCCTACTACGGCGCCCCTCATATGAAGATCGTGGTTCTGGCACGTAACACCCAAGAACTCTTTTTTTTATATAACACTGCACGTATTATATAGCAAATTGTAAGCTTTCAGCGTGCGCTTGAACTCATGCTTGTGGCCTTTTTACGTGGGAATGACGCGCAGAGTTGCGTCACAGCTAACTCGTTTTCGCGCTATCCAAAGAATCGCTGCCAAGATATGCTTGTACTTTTCACAGAGATCAGTGGAAATATGTCGCAAGCTGACGATTGGTTGTCAACAAACGAAGTTGTGTGACGTCTGGGACATTGGCTTAATTTACTAGCTCTGGCCTATTTACATCAGTATGTCACATTCGCCTCACCTACAGTTTTTTTTTTTTTGCCTTTGTGTCACCCTTGTTTCAGAAAACGTAGATCATGGGTCAAGAACATATGGGTGAGGCAAAGCTGATTAATGGTGTATAATTATGATCTATGTAGATCATGGTATCTGAAGGATAACAGGGTCTATATTTCCTTACCCCCTTTTCTTACCGCCCTCCCCCTCCTCCTCCTAGCGTTTTTCCGTCCACGACTCATTTCACTATGCAAAGTAGCATGTCGGCTGCTACGCATACGCGAGCACAACTTTCTGCATTTGGCCAGTCCCCCATAGTGGGTAGGAGACACATGTTGGATAGGAAACAACACCAACGTCCCATTACCGAGCTTTCTCTCCCTTTCTCTTTCTCTTTCATGAGTGACAAAATGCAAACACGCAAACCCGTCACCGTGACCTAGTGGTCGTGGCATTGCACAGGGGCGCACAAGTTCGGGGGTTTTACTGCTTGCCGTGGCGGCCGCATACTGCCGGGGCGGGACGGAGAGCAAAGGCGCTCTTAAATTTGGGTGAACCTTGCAACAGGCATGGGGGTGGGGGTCATTATGTGAGAGTCCACCAAGTGGGCCGTCCATTTCAGTGCGCGCTGATTGTATACGGCTCGATAGCCTGTGGACTAGCTTCAATCGCCACCGCAGGCTACCGAGCCCTATTCAATCAGCGCGCGCTGAAATTGGTAGCCCACATGCTGGACTGTTACACAACAAACTTCCTGGGGGTTAAAAAGTTATCCGTTCATAACCAACAGCTGAGCGTTTGATAGCCCAGCTGCTGCTTGGGACGTTAAACCTTATTGGGCAATTAACAAAGCATGTAAAATAAAGCTTAAGTTATTTGCACTACTACATTTCATTCAGGGGTTGCTGCTGCTTATTTTTGTGTGATGAAAAAAGTAAATTAAGAAAAACAAAAATAAACCTGTTTTGGTAACGTCAGCAGTCGTTAAGAGTCGCCACAATGAAAACACAAATATTTCTTTTTAACCTTTTCAACAACCGATTAAAACGCGCCTTAGGAATCTCAGCGACAGTCGGCGCTGTAGCAAAATGCGCAAAATGTGCCGGTAGGGTTTTGTGGGACACCTTACGGTAGGAGAGTAAAATAAAAAAAGAAATCAAGAAAGAAAGTGAGCTTGTAGGAGTAGGGTATTGCTCAATATTCAAGGATCACCCAGTCTTCGCCTGTCTTTAAAGGATTCCTTCAGTTCTCAGCTTTCAGTAGTCCTAGCAACGTAGCGCCACGTGGTGCCCCGGTCACTCGCTAGAAAGGGAGGAAATGCGAACGGCTTCGCTTACGGTTCGGTAGATGGCATCGTTGTGTGTGCGGATGCTGGAGGGATTTCTCAGTGGGAAGCAAAACGAAGCGCCGAAGCAGCGGCGGCACTTTTGAATGGATGGCGCTGTTTTAAGCGCACGCTGCTATGCGATGATCCGATTCTTCAATCAATCTGTGTATGGTTTGCCTCCGACAGCAAACTTTATAAGGTAGGAGATGCGCTACGCATGTAGCGAATGACGTTATATGGCCATCTGTACTAACCCTACCGATTTGCCGGTGTCTGTTTCCTACGAAATCTCACAAAGGAACAGTAAGTAATCCATAATTATCATCTGAAATATTCCTAAAGTTAACATACGCTTTGTTTTCTTTCCGCTCATTACCCGCCCTCTAAAGTATGGTTAACACATATTTACTGAAGCTTCGTGATTGGTTACACGCAAATAAGCTTAGTTTAAATATAAATACAACAAAGTTCTGCTCAACCGTATCAACACCGTGGAACGTTATTCTATACAGATTCATTATGATAATACAAAGGTCAGTCAGGTTTCTTCTAAAAAATTTCTCGGCGTGTGGTTTAACGAAAATCTTTCTTGGTCTGTACATATCTCAAAACTTGCTTCTGAACTAAGAAAAATTGTTGGTCTGCTTTTTAGTATTTCTGAACTCTTGCCTGTTTGGTTAAAGGTGTCAATGTATAACGCACTGTTTTTCTCAAAACTGTCATATTGTAATCTTGTATGGGGTACAATTACGTCTTCAAATTACCATAAACTACTACTTCTACAAAAAAGAGCCTTGCGTGCTATTGAGGGCTATTACGGTGCACCACGAGAATTACGTACACAACCCTTGTTTGTTGAACATCGCATACTACATGCTGACAGAGTCTATTTTCTACGGCTGTTCTAATACATTCATCGAAACCGTTTGTACTCTGTTACTGACAGTACCATAAATTACAACCTTCGTAAGGTAAAACTACGAGTACCGCGAACGCGCACACATTATGGCAGACAAAAGCTAAATTTTCCAGCACCCAACACCCTCAACAAATTTCCCTTTATTGATGATATCTTTTTATCTCAAAATGTGGTCAAGAAAAACACGAAACGACGTTTGATTGAAGGCGAAATTCAAATGTAAAAAAACAATGTAATATACCGTTTGTTTATACATATGTTTCTCTCTTTGTTGCGGACAAGTACTGTAGTCGCATTTTTCATTTCGTAATTCACCAGTCATGTATGCATTGTATTTGTACGTGTACGACTTTGCGTGCTTGCACATTTTTGTCTTTTCCCCGAATAAGGTTTCACTGTGCGCATTGTAGCGTTGTTTTGACACATTTGTCGCAACTTGTATGAACATGTTTTTGGCCGTTATATTATTAGTGCCAACTGTATGGGTGCCGGGGCCTCGTCAGGTCTTACCGCCTTTTGTCCCGGTCCCCCATTTTCCTTGAAAAAAAGAATAAACTTCACTTCGCGTCAGTCGCATAATTACTTTTCGTTCCTTGAGGGGCTCGAGTGTATACGTTTCGCAGCTTTCAGTCGAGTGGTCTTCAACGCTTCCTGTCATGTATTTCGAAGACTTTGGCACAGCGCTATCCGTAACCACTTTCAGTCCTCTTAACGTAGCACCCTTTCACCGATCACTTTCTTGTTCACTATGTGCACGAATGCAAGCCTCTAAGCTTAACACCGCTGCTGCTGTTGGAGTGTAACGCCACGTCAGTGACCTCTGTTGGTCATAGTTTCAGGCTCTAGACGGTAAACCAAACTCCGAAGGCAGTGACGATGACGACTTCAACAGCTGCAGAAGAAATAAATGATATGAATCAAACATGAAGAATCGTTTATGCCTCCTTGTAAAGTGTGTTTTCGCAATAAAATAGGCGAAGTTGAGGTGGGCTCCACAACAATTACGACGTGAATGGTCAGTGAATTAATGCCCTGCACAATATGAAATGCCCCCTCTAACCACGTTAGTACTTTCTGAAAGTGTTACGTAAAGCAGTAATTATCTTCCGGATTCAATATAATAGCTATTTTGCGGTGTTAATACAGAAGCGCGTCGTGTCAGCGTCCCTGCGCTCATGGAAGCGAGCCCAGTGCTTGTGGCGAACGGCACACATGGTCTTCCGTATTGAATTCAAAGCGTCCCACGAAGAGTCTTGTAAACTTGCTTGCAGACTTATTTGCTGCTGTCATGAAAATCCGGCTCCTGGATAAGCAGACGGGGACACGGGATAGAAGAAAAGAAAGGGCACAGTCAATGCTTCAGTAAAAATTGTATTGAGAGCTTCAGAAGCACGACTTTTTAACGATTTGTTTGTTTGCTGTTTACGTCTATCTTTTACAGCAGGAACTGCTGTTCTCTCAAATCTCGACTTCATCCACATGGCGTGTAAAAACGAAAAATGTGAAATAACTTTTTTGGAGGAATCACTTGGCGTGTGTCACAAAATGATTTCATCACCGTCTCTAGTCCCTCCAAACAACCAGACATAGCAGATACGAGGTTGACGCGCAAATAATCGGGAATACCTCTGAAGTTCCTTTTAAACAAGGCATTTGCGCTGGAACCTTGCAACATTTAAGCATGAGCTTCGGCATTTTGTTGCTATTTGGGCTTGTTAGTGATCCATAAAGCAGTAAATATGGCGCATTGCAGAGGAGCATACACAAAGAAGAAACGTGGACACACTGGGCGATAAGGGTGTCCAGTTCCTTATTTGTTGATTTTTTCTTTCTGCGCGCTATTTTTGCTGCTCTTCAGTGCTGACTGTTGCGGGCTCTGCTAGACTATTCTTCAAAGGTGTAACCGGTTTACTTTCGTTAGCATATTCTCAAACGATATGAAGGTGAAGATCGCGATGAAATGAGCCGCTTTCACGACGAATGGATTTATCCGTCGCTTGCGAAAGTGACAAACAGCTTTCCTCACTTTCGTGATGAAAGCGGACAAACAGGTTTATTCTTGCTTGATGTTAGGTTGACCAATGAATAATCTGCTATACTTGTGATAGTTGGCTAATATTGCCAATAGACATACCAAAAACATGCCAAAGCAGACGAGGATGTGTGTGTGTAGTGTGTGTACTTCTCTTAGTCCTGCTCCGACGTCTAATATGCGCTGCAATGATAGTGAAGAATAGACTGAAGTGATTTATCCTTTTCCCTTCCTCGCCAAAATGAGCTACGTGGTGACGCATCATTCCAGCTAAATCGAGCCGACAGTGAAACCCCTCAATTTGGTCCCAAACGCGCAACGAGAAGAGTAGGTCACTCACGTCCTCCCTTAACGTCGCCCTAAAATCCGTCGCATGTCTCCTTAGGCACCATGGGCGAGTCGTCTGGGCAGTAGAAGGAGTCCGCGAATGCCGGAACATGCTTAGCTGCCGCATTGCAAATCCAGCGCCCCGGCATCCGGCCAGATCCGTTCCTGCGAAACGTGTAGAAGGGTCCCGCTTTACAGGGCTTGTCCACAAAGTGATGCTAGTGGTTTTATTGTGAAGCGACGATACGTCGCAGTGTGCTAGGACCGGTTGGGATTCATGAGATGGGGGGGGGGGGGGGTGTTAGCTTAGGCACGCGCGGTCGCTCAGTCGTTTGCTACCATCTGGAGAGTAAGAACAGTATTTTCCACGAAACCCGTTTCCATTTCCCGTGCAAGCCGTGGTACGCAGCTCGTTGGAACAAAGGATTGCTATCACGCTTTGTGTGAAATTCGGCAAGTCCGCAGTGGAAACTTTTTCTGTGATAAAGACGGCCTTTGATGGTAATTGTTTGTCGGAATGTCACGTCTACCGGTGGCAGAAAGCCTCTTTACAAGGTATTCAAGAGGTCAGTGATGAAGCCCGCGCTGGACGGCCGTCAACGACCATCACCAATGAAAATGTGACACGTGTGAAATATCTTTTGAACTCAGACAGCCGCCTGAGTGTTCGTTTGGTGGTACAGACATTAAACATTCCAAGAACTATCGTTCACGAGATTTTGACGAATAATTTGAAGATTCGAAAAGTGGGCACCAAGATTGTGCCCAAAGTATTAATTTACGACCAAAAATCGCGCCGAGTTGAAACGTGCCAAGAAATGTGGGACTTGTGTGTGACCCCCACTATTTAGCCAATGTCATCACAGGTGACGAGTCTTGGTTGTTGAATACGACCCCGAAACAAAGACGCAAATAGCGAGTGGCGCTCCTCAGCATCTCCTCGCCCCAAGAAGGCCAGTATGAGCATGTAAAGGTCAAGACCATGTTCATTGTGTTCTTTGACATCAGGGGACACCATGAGTTTGTACCACATGGTACAACCGTCGAAGCCAAATTCTACGTGACAGTGCTCAGGAGACTCGAACAAAGGGTCCATCGCGTCCGTCCTGAAATCGCGGCCGATTGGAAACTTCACCATGAAAACGCGCCAGCCCACACCCCCTTCCTCGTGACCCGCTTCCTGGTCGATTCAAATGTGCCAATGGTCTTCCAGCTGTCCTACACTCCTGACGTCGTTCCCCCGGATTTGCTTTTGTGTCTGCGGTTGAAAACTCCCACGAATGGACATTATTTCGGCACAGTTGACAAAGTTCAAGAGGCTTGCACCAGGGCTATAGAGGACATTCCGGAGGAAGCCTATAGCGTGCCACCTTCGGGAAATCTCGCTGGAAGCGATGTGTCGACGCAGAGGAGTCTATTTTGAAACCATTTAATGCGTTGTAGTAATCTGCTCAATAAATTCGTTTTAATGGACTAATTGAGGTTGCTTTTCGGACATACCCTGTATATTACGCATAACATGTACCACGTCAAAAAAAAAAAGGAAAGGAGGGGCTGCAATTTTGTGGAGCCATTTAAATACAGGATATGGCGTCTCTCCGTCCGGATGAAAGCAGCGTTATGATAAGAAAAGCCTACGTTAATTTGACTGGTACTCCGAAAGAGTTGCCTGTTATTTCACGCTATATATTTGACCACGCAGCACACTTGTTTCTGAAAAGAGAGAGCACAGTAATGTGTCCAGCTGGCGTCATTCACTCAGGAGTGCTGTAATTCGCGTGCCTGTATCCCTCGTCATGTGCCCTCCTAACGAAAGCGTCACTGTGTCTAGCGCATAGTTTCGAGTGGCGCTCTCAAACGCCAGGGCATAAAGGGGCTGTATCAGGGTGCAGGAAGCCTTCGTACATGAAGGCTCGGGCGCACCTCGTTGCACCCCCACTTGGGCTAAGTTATGCTGAAATGAGTGGCAGTTTTAGCCACGGATTCCATCTTTTCTCTGAGCGTGAAGAACGCGTTTGGCGAGGAATAACATACAGTCCGAACTTGGAGGCTGGAGTGATTAGAACTGGCTCATTAGTCCTTCTTTTCAGCCGGCGACAGGACATACATTTCGCTGGCCAGCGCGAAGCATTTAAATCTCAGCATGCAGGCTCGCGTCCTCGCTTACACGTAAAGCTCACAGTATCCCCGGCAGAACCGCACAAAGAAGCGCTGCCGCATCGACAGCAGGCCCTGCTGCGACATCACGGACGGTGCATCGTGGCGCGTTCGCCCGCTGGAGTCGGCTGTCGAGGGGCGGTTGAACGTCGCAAGCTCGAACGCCGTCTGCAGGGCGAGTATGGCGCTTCCTAGCTGGTCCCACACGTCTGCGTCCGAGAACTCCAGGCCACCGGCGCTGCTGGACAGGTACACCTGCAGACGCCCACCGCGCCGTTCGGCCAGAGCTTTCGCACAGCGGAGTCTCGTAGAAGGAAAGAGAACTAGGTCGTCAATCAAATCTGAGGCTCTTTACACCCAGCGTTTTAATACTGCACCCTGCGTCTGCCTTAGGGATTGAACGATTTACGATTGAATGTCTAGCAGCGCAACTAGCTTTAAATTAAAACATTAAAAAGGAGAGGGAGCGTGTCCTACATTGACCTTAGTCGTTCTCCTGGTACCTTTCGGTTCAAGATGGCGAGGCTTCTTGGCACGTGCACTCCTATCACGGTAACGTTTAATAAAGGAGCATGTTTTCACAATTATGTGCACCTATAAATAGAAGTTACGTAGTAATTTTTACTAAAGTAATATTTATTAAGGGGGCATACTTTCAGAAACTTCTCAGAATGTGGAAAATATGGTCGAGAGCTCTGCTGCTCGCGCCTACAAATTGCGGTATTGCGGTAGATGTGTTTACGATGGTACGCAATGTCTGTTGCACATAATTAGAATGGCTGGCGCTTGACCGGGACTCACGAAATTAATGTAATCGGAAATTGTCGCACTTCGTGTACTGCGTCACTTTCATGAATTTACTTTGGAACTTCGCCAAAGCACAGCAAGATATAGCAGTATGGGACAAAAGGGAATGGCAATAGAGTCAGGCAGGACTGGTAGAAAGCAACAACAAAGCACTGATTCACCATTGGCAGTGGTGATTGATCGATTATCTTGAGTACTGCATCGTGTTTTGTAAATTAGAATATACTGAGAGAAAGTATAGTGAATGCATTGTGACATGAATCCTAAATTGCGAATGAATTGTCCTATTAAAAAAAATATAGCGCAGTGCCAGCATGCGCGATGTTTCGCATATTTCGGTACCCTTCTAAGAAGAGCCGTTACTAGCCAAAGCTTATTCTGTATTGCGCGAAGGTATGGTCCGTGCGTATCTGGTAGCTTTTGCACAGCTGTAAACTGCTTTTGAGATAAGGTACATTGGCGAATTAGAAATTAAACATATGACAATGTCACTTTTTCTTCGGTGAGTTATCTACCTGCCGGAGGCACAGCACGTATTGCCACATCTGCTGACGTGTCTTGGGAGTCCACCACTCACGCGCTGTGCCTGTCTCGTCCACGTGGCTGCCACGCTCCCCTACCGCCTGCGCCAATACCAAGTTTTGACATTATAATTGCCATATTTACAGTGCACCAAAAGACGAGAGACGGTAGAAGCAGCATAGACAGTTGTTGCCACTGTTGCTTCTGTCGTCCCTCGACTTCTGCTGCGCCACAATTCCGGTAATTAATCATGCACCAACTAGCACAGCAACGTGTTTTATTGAACCAACATTGTAAGTATGTGCAGACATATTCTACAGTGTCAAAAGATTGAGCTGTCTTCAGAATTGCGTTTGAATTTGAATGAGAAGAAACTGTTACTAACGTCGACACATTTGCATAGCGAGAGGAACCACACGCATGCTCACGCACATATCTTTTGGACAATTCTTTCTTTTCACTTCTGGCCATTTGCAACTCAGTTAAAAGGAGATACTGCACTAAGGGCCTTACTATTACCATTCATCACAACAACAAAAAAAAGAGACGCAAGAACAAAAGAGCTTGCTCGTATTTTGCACACTGCCGCTGAAAGACGTGACGCCCAGTTGGTGCGGTAAGAGACGGAGCAAGGTCGAATATCTCACGTGCATACCTGAAGCATTTGCTGCGCCGCCATGGTTCCCAACGTGGCGAGGTCCAAGAAAGGGAAACCCGACGCGAACGGCTCCCTGAGCTGGGCGGCCGGCACGCACAGCTCGTTGTCGCGGCTGAGCCTCACGCGCGGACTCTGCTGGCGCGTCAGCAGCCAGCCGCGTTCTGGGGAACGGCGCGTGCGCTGGAGGAACGCCAGCGCGGTCATCGTGTGCGCCAGGAATCCACCCCAGGAACTGTGGCTCGGGGCGGGGAGGTCGCGGGGTCGATAACCACCGAGGCCCTGCTGCGTGGCGTCGCAAGGTTGGTAATGATCCAGATGCAAGCTTGGGCCAGTTCGTTCGAAATTAGGTTTGGTACGCGTCTTCCGTTCGTCCAACTCGTCCGCGCCGATTATCGTTTGAAATGGTTCAAATGGTTCGAAAGAGTTGTGCCACCGTCACGAGTCGACCATGGCTCGTAATGTGGAGATGATGCTGCGACCCGCGGGACTACGCTGGGGCATCAGCGACATCAACGTATAGCACCACGCACATTTGGTGTCCTTATGAAGTTTTGAAAATGAACGAGTGCTTATTCGTGACCAGTTCATGCAATCAGAGTAACAAAGTAGCGGAGGGAGGCTATACTTGCTGAAGGAAGTGGATCACTCTGCGCTTACTTCCACTTGAACGTACACTGTTATGCTGTATACTGTATGATTGGGGTATGCCACGCTTCATTTACTAAGCAAGTAGAATCGCTCTGACCACGTCTTATTCTGAGGACTTCGCAGCTTAGAAATACCACGCTGTGAATAACCACACCATGCTTAGAAAGGGGAAATGTATTGCCACTAAAATAATTATGTATACAGTTATCTTAGTACCATATACTCAGTACCACAAAAAAATAATATTTCGCTGCGTCCTCCGTATTGCAAGAGCTACAGCAAGCGCTCACAAACCAAATAGAGTAGGGCATTACATACGCAATCTACCTTCATACTTTACAATGCAGGCCGCAGAACTTCGGCTATAGGATACTGGGCCGCATCTTGTACTCATGCATTTTACTATATTCTACATCCCATCAAAACACCTATAAATATACTTACCTATCAAACATACATAAAAAGACAAGAAGATATAGCTACACAGAGGAATAAGACATATTTTTACTGATAAAATAAACTGCAGGTGAATGTTCTTGGGGCCCTTAAGCAATTAAACTTTCATTAGTTGTCGGCTAAACAAGTACTGTAAGCTGCTAAACGGGGCTGAGACGTTCAACCGAGGGAGAGCTGGATTGTATATCATGTGGAGTCTTTAGCAACAACACATTAGAGAGCCGCCTACTACCGTTTAGAAAACAAACGGAGAAAGCTGCCGTTAAGGGTGAACCCTTGATGGAAACGGCAATAATGCGTCCATTGAGGCGAAGACATTCTGAGGGTAGCCTCTTCACCATATATGGAGCTCTAAAAGCTTTCATGCAGCATACAATGTCGCGCTTTATGCAGCTCAAAAGATACACAAGGAATGGTAAGCCGAGGATACGTGCGGATGGCTTGGGAAAAACGGCTCGGACGGCGGCCAGCTTGCTCTCCGCGGTGACGCGGCTCTCCCCGTCGAGCACGTGAGAGGCGTGCACCCGCTCGCGCAGCTTCAGCCTCAGCTCGTGCACCAGCGTCTGGGCGCGCGGCACGAACCGTTGGTCAGCGATGGCCTCCGAATAGAGCACGTTCCAGACGGGCGACAACACGCGCTGGCTCAGTCGAAGGCAACGCTCATTGTCACTGCCACCACTCCCTTTTTTGCCGCCCAGCACTGCGACGAGCGAGTGAGCGAGCGAGAGAGAGAGAGAGAGAGAGAAAACTTTATTGTCGCTCAGTGGATTACCGGGCAGGTGGCCTCAGTCCAGGCCGAGACAACGGCTGACGCGCGTGGCGCTTTTCTTGCGCTGGAATGGCGCGCGTCGGCGCCGGTCAGGGAAAGATTTTAACGCCGGTCCGCGTCTTTTACACAGCGCTCGTATTCCAACAATTCTTGGATTCTACGCGTGAAAACCACGATCTAATTACAAGGCACGGCGTAGTGGGGTACTCCTGATTGCAATTTTGACCACCTGGTGTTCTTTAACGTGTACATAAATATAGGTAAACGAATGTTTTTTTTTCTTATTTTTTTTTTTACATTTTGCCCCGGTCTAAATACGGCCATGCCGAGGGCGTGATAGAACCGGCGACCTCGAGGTCATCAGCACAATGCCATAGCCACTGAGCTATCGTGGTGGGTGGCTTACATTCTCGCCAAGAAAGTCTAACTCGTAATGCTCTTTGTATAGTAATACTGCTTGTCTAGTGCTCTATAAGTAGTGCTCATTCTCCATGCTTCCATGCATAGTTCCGCCTAAATACTCCAGTTCTACTGTCTGCAGTTACGCCACAACGTCGTTCATTAGGTGGAGATGGCGGAAATGCTGCTTAATAACAGTGCGCTATGGCGGCCGCGGAGTGATCAGTATACATATGTACAATTCGCAGTCTACAACAAACTGCGAATTTTCTTAGCACTGTCATGAGGAGTACTGGTTCCTTAAGCTCCCGCGTGGTGAATGCAGCGTGCCATCAGCACACATGTCAGAGAGAGATGCCGCTTTACCTCGTGCGATGTGCAGCCCAAGAACCGTGGCGAACGATTGGACGAGCAGGAGGGGCGTCACCATTTCGCGGTAGTGCGCCTTCAGCAGCACGCTAAGAACGGAGCGTACGGTCGACACCGCTCGGATCAGCACTCCGGGAGGCGCGGAGGAAAGGCCGGAAGCCGCGTACTGCGTGTCACACATGCCACGTGCACCGTGAATGTCTCGCAGACACGTTGAAAACGAGAAGAAAGGGGGTTAACCGAGCGGCGCGATTTTCATTAGTCATATCATAAGAAGCCAACAAACACTGACACCAAGGACAACATAGGGGAGATTACTTGGGCTTAATAAATGAAATAACGAAACGATAAATTAATGGAAATGAAAGTGGATGAAAAAACAACTTGCCGCAGGTGGGGAACGATCCCACAAGCTTCGCATTTCGCGTGGGATGCTCTACCAATTGAGCTACCGCGGCGCCGTTTCGCCATCAACTTTCTTGGGTATTTGTTTCCTAGTAGAACCCTGGGAGCGTTAGCCAGCGCCACCACTCACAGACCTCAGCGGTGGATGTGGAACATCTTTCTGCCGCAGGCGTCACGAGAACGTGATCCTTTTTGGGTGAAGGTAACTGGTCAATAAAACAACACATGCTACCTGAAGGCATCAATGTTGCCGGATTCGAGACGCTCATTGTGTAATAAACGAGAATAATGCGAAGGTTGTGGGATCGTTCGCCACTTGTGGCAAGTTGTTTTTTCATAAACTTTTATTTCCACTACGTTCATGACAACTTGAGCATGATTCAACCTTCTGTAGTATAAATCCAGAATTCGTCAGTGTACCACACGAAGCAGCCATCAACTTTGGCCATTTGCCAGATGGAAGGGCGCATCGTACTCCTTCTCTAAGCTATTACTATCGAACACAAACCGTGGATGCGGCCTCGATCCAGACGTGAGCGGGAACCGACGGGGCCAAGTGCGCGAGGACCTCCGGCGAGCGCATCGCTCCTCTCGGTGACGCTGCGCGCGACGACAACGACAGCATGTCGCGCAGCACGTCCGCCATCTCGGCCATGTCGTCGTCGGCCAGCCGGGTGCGTAGATACAACGCGCACCACGACAGCACACGGGCCGCGGTTCCGCGCGGCAGCCGGTCCGCGGGAAGGGGCGCTTTGGACGGCTCAACCTGAAAGGCAGTTAAAGCGCGAAGGACACTCGCTTTGAGGAAGTGGCGATGTTGCAATGAGGACCTCTCAAAATTCTGCGGCGTGCTATGGAGCGGAGATGTCAGCGCTTGTGGCCGCTTTGTCGAACCGGCGGAATAAGGAACGCCTCATGACTTTGTGGGCGCAAGGGCCCAACCACAAAGAAGACACACAGCGCCTGTGACGTGCTTTGTGCCTCTTCTTTGTGGTTCTGCCCACGCGCTACATTATGCCATTGCAATGCCTTTACTTCTCTCATTGCAGTCATGTTGCATAAGTGCTGCAGCGCCTGCAATCTCTGTGATATTTGGAAAGTCATAAGCGATTCGGTGTCCTTTCTTTCTATTTGGTTGTCGCTAAAATGCCATTCCACCGCTATGGAAAAGCTGCAACGATCTGCAACAACACTGACACAATTTATTGTGTAGAAGGTTGAAGACAGTACAGCAGAGTCATGAGCTGTAAAAAAAAAAGGGGGGGGGGGAATGAGTCAGGTCACCATTGTGCAACATCTGACGCTGCATGATAATAAGCGTCAGTCGGAACAAAACCGCCCTCTATTGCTGCAATTTGAGCCACTGACAGTCATCGCCTTTAAGTGAAACCGCGTTTAAGAACGACGGGATTCTAGGATTGCGGCAAAGGGTTTTCAAGGTACGATGCAACTTTTTCCGGCACATGCGTTGCGTGGCGTAGTATGGTGCCAACCGAGTCGCGGTGGCTGTGACCATGCTGCTGGTTTTGCTGGCTTTGCAAGAGTGCGCGATAGAAGAGCGTACCAGCAGCTGCGTCCTGTTGGTGCCCACCAGCCGGAAGCGCACACGGAGCACGGGTGTGAGGCCGAATCGCAGGGACAGCAGGAGCAATAGACGCACCACGTCCTCGTCCGGTGGGTCCGGCTTCAAAATACCCCACGACGAGTTCAGCGCCACCAGCAGGTGAACCGCTTCCCTGCGAAGATCCTGCAACGCAATGCGAACACTGAGCTATAGCATTTAAGGACCTACAGCAACGAAAGCTCACTTTGGCTATACTTGGCCATCGGTATATACTATCGAAGCAACCTTGGCAAAGTTGCAGGGCTAATGACTATTTAATTTTCTTATTGATAGCCTGTAAATAGCACCTAAGAAACGGCGCGCGCATCTGGCGGTTAGCCGATACCACGTACGCCCCATGTACGTCACCTTCGAAATATTGAGCGTGCCGCGGCCGCCGCTTGGTCTCAGAGGTCGTGCAGAGGATCGAGCCTCGCTGGCTCTGAACGTTTTGGGTCGTGCGTCACTTCCGGCGAGCGGTAATAACTGCGCTTTTTTTTTCAATTTTAGAATCAAAAACATGTATTTTTGCGAGCGTTATGTGTCACATTTACTAGTCTTTCAAATGCAGTTTCGCGTCTATGCTAAATGAAACTAGGATTCCTACGCCGTCCAAAATTCCGTTGCAGCTGATTTTTAAGAAATAAGGTTGTTGGCCATGTCAGCTCGTGGTCAACGTTCAGGAACTCATTGTGGTTTCTTGCTAGGGGAGGGGAGTAGGGGAGGGAGACAATGAATTAAACACAGGATTGTAGTCCAACTAAACATGCAAAAAGCGACAATGATGTTGGAGTAGCTGGGAGCGTGGTAGAACCAAACTTGGGTGACTACAGACATTTGAAACGCTCTCAATAGATCGGACTCAGCCACAGATTTATTTACACTGATGCCTCATTTTGGTTCAGTTCATCTGATAACAGCCTTGTGTTCGATTCGTTGTGCTGATTCCTCTAAGATAAATTACAATAAGCTTCTACTTATGAACGAACCCAATTATTTCACTAACATGTCATTCGACAGGACGCACAGTTCTTGCTACACGCGTTTCTGTGCTTATATTTTTTTTTTCAGTTCGCACTGAACTGACTTTGAACGTCTCAAAAATAAAGAGGCATTGGGAGTCAGTCTGCGAGCAAATGGGGCGCCCCCATTGGGTCGTTTAGTTTAATAAATCACATTTGTCTATTTACTGGCCGCTTTCATTAAAGCGTTTCCACGATGAAACAGAAACATATTACACAGCGGCAACATATGATGTAGGAGCTACGGCTCGAACACAGAAGAAAAAGGTAAAGTGGTTCCCTAAAAGTACCTGCACCTAATTTTAACTGCGTGCTACGGTGGGTTTAGCATGTTAATAAATAATAGGGAGGGAGAGGGGTGGAGCTAGGTGGTATCTATATAGTTTAGAGAAATTCCGACATAATGTATTCCGAAAAAAGAACTGAGTGCGTTAACAATCGTTCGAACTGCGTCATTTATCAGCGTTTTTCCCTTCTGACCACTCCCACGAGAAGAAAATGCCTTAAATTGGTTAGTTTTAAGGTCGATGAAAAATAGATATAAATTGAGCTAATTAAAACATTGTGCTTTTTAAATCATAACTGAAATAAAACTGGCCACGCAGTAATATGACGAATGTGGTGTGCTATATATATATATATATATATATATATATATATATATAATCATTGAAAGCAAGTCATGTTACTTTTGAGTGTTTCTAGCATAGGACATACCTTCCGTTTCCACTTATGAACACTGCCCAGACGTTTTTTTTTTTTTTTGGTTTTAGGGATACAAGTCGCCGAGCTGCTCACCTTGCTACAGTTCAGAACGATTGCGTGTAACATTTTCGAAATACGGAAGATGTAAAAGCGGCTGTAACGTAAGTTTTACATAACATAACATAACATAACATAATGAACGAACGAACGAACGAACGAACGAACGAACGAACGAACGAACGAACGAACGAACGAACGAACGAACGAACGAACGAACGAACGAACGAACGAACGAACGAACGAACGAACGAACGAACGAACGAACGAACGAACGAACTAACTAACTAACTAACTAACTAACTAACTAACTAACGAACGAACGAACGAACGAACGAACGAACGAACGAACGAACGAACGAACGAACGAACGAACGAACGAACGAACGAACGAACGAACGAACGAACGAACGAACGAACGAACGAACGAACGAACGAACGAACGAACGAACGAACGAACGAACGAACGAACGAACGAACGAACGGACGGACTACGAACGGATGGACGGATGGACGGACGGACGGACGAACGAATCGACGAACGAACAAACAAACAAACAAACAAACAAGCGAACCAACAAAAACAAACGATCCAACCAACCAACAAACAAACAAGAAGAAATATTGAAAGGAACAAAGCCCGTCCTCTAAGTAAACGCATCCTTAAGCATGAAAAATCTTGATTACGAAATTGCATCATTAATATTGGTTTACTTCATAACATAAATTGTCACTCACAGAAGTGTAAGATTGCTGTGAACGCCGGAGTGTTCATGCCCTACAGCGTGAGTGATGCGCTATGCTTTTTAATACCTGACAACGGGTGATGAAATGCGTCTGGGAACCGCGTGCTAGGAAAGCCTTTGTACGGAGACTTCACTAAGCCTGCTCGACAGCTTTTGAAAGCTTTTCACTCTGAGAACTTCGTCAGGTGAAAGGTAGAAAACATATATTAAGGACATACTACACGAAGGGGCAATGAACCTTATTGTTCGCGTCTTTTTTTTTTTTCTGTGGCAGTAGAGATACCATGGAGTCATCATTTACTGGACTCAGTCATGGCGCCTAAAAATAACACCGAGTCAACAGACAGCCAAGGTCTAATCATCTTCCACGGACGTCAGGCCTTCTCTGACTGCAAGTGGGCCTGGCACTTTGACTTATAAAATTGCTATGACCTCTCTTATTGGCTCAAAAAGCCAACATGGCGGCATTCAACAATGCGCAGAAGGTCACTCCAGCTGGGCGTTCAAAGCACGTGCCCTCTGCGATTCTGGCCATCCCGCACCGTTACGGAGACACCAGTACCCACAGCGGCCCATGGAGAGGTGTGTCACTGACACGAAAACAGAGCGCGCGCGCAGCTCGCCTTCTCCTCCCTGGCGAGCAGGCTGACGCAGCTGTTGTGGTAGTGCCTGACGGCTTCGACCGCGTACTCGGGCCCCAGAACGGCAGTGGCCGGCCGGTTGGGACGAGAAGCGAGCGCCGCCTCCTGGACGAGCCGCTCCCAGGAGCGGGCCACGTCCTCGGTGAAGGTGCGCGCCCCGTGCGGCGAGCTCCAGTTGTGGCACACGTACTCGTACAGGTCCCGGCACGGGTCCAGCTGGCTGCCCGGCGATGCGCGGCCCTCCATGACGCCGTCGTGAGGACCCGTGACCAAGAGGGGACCGCGCGAGGGACCGAGCTTCAGAGAGGAGACAGGCATCGTGTAAAACATGTAGGCAACAGTTATTAAACGTATTTTCGGTATCTTTCTTTCCTTTTGTCGTTTGTTATTCGAAATCAAGTGGCATTTTTTTTGTGGCCAGCACTTACGAATTGGGAGGATAATTCATTAAACCGCTAGTTTGTCTGCATGTCGTACGTAGTGCACGGATGTATTGCGCCGATGTGTACCCGAAGAAGGCAAGCGCACAAGAGGCGCCAGAAGTGAAGGCCAGGAACCATCACCGCTCATGGCGGCGGCTCCCTTAAAACGGGTACAGTTTTTATGTGAGAGCCCCGTTTTTCGAGAGTATCACAGAGACATAAAAACAGAGACTATAATTTAAAAAAAATGCCCGGTGGTAATAGACTGCCGGTGCCTAGCTGTACCTGAGCTGCGCCGCTTCCCACGCCGAAAAACCATTCCAAACTGTGCCCGAAGTTTGAGGAATGGGAGTGCGTGAACAAGAACAAATTTCGAAGCCTTTGTGCGCAGACAAAAGTGGTTTGTAAGAAAACTGCAATTTCAATGGTAATTTTCCAGGAGTTCTGCAAATTTCGAAAGGTCCGCTGCCAGCTAACAAAAACTACGTGGGGCCAAATAATCAAAAACGTGTTCCAAAATAACACAGTCGCAAATTCAAGTGCTAAAGCATAATCATAAGCTTGCTGGTAACAAGTTCGTTCGGGTCATGGTCGAAAGGGGAACAGGAGATCGTTGGTTCAATGTCGGAGCATCACGTGTAGTTATTTCGCAACAACTTGGCTAACTTTACTATTCGCCACTAGCCAGGCACGTACCCATGAGGGAGGTCGGGGGGGGGGGGCGGCGTCCCCCTCCCCGTAATTAATTGGCATATCCCCTTACTCTCCGCCCTACGCCACAACTCCTCACACACATTCCTAAAGCGCCGCCAAATCAATCTTGAGACTTGACAGCTATTCAGCGGTCAACATTCTGCTGTGTTTACTTTTTTCACTCCTCTTGGATGGCGGTAGTTATCGGCATCTCCTGGGGTGTGAAGGACAGTTTTCTCATTGATTCGGTGCCTGCGCGATTAACACGACATGCTTTAAGTTGTTGTCATGTATTCAACGGTCGCGCGCATCGCTGTTGTTTCGTTAGTTCAACCTTATAATATATATATATATATATATATATATATATATATATATATATATATATATATATATATATATATATATATATATATATATATATATATATATATATATATATATATATATATATATATATATATATGTATCCAGGGACCAGGAAATGGATTCGGTTCGTAGTCAGCTGGTCTGTATGCTCGTGGAACGAGCTGCGACCGGAGAAAACGCCAGTTGCGTTTAATTTTTCTTTTTGCTTCATTATTTCCCCGAATGACGGCTCGCCGCGACGATGGCAGGTCCTCGGAACCATACACCCGCGATATGGGTTAGATAAGGTTGAAAACCAAATAATGCGAAGCAGCGTCCATCATCAAACCCTGCAATAAGTGTTAAATCCATAAGCAACATGTATGTCATCCGTTACGTTGTCTGGTTTTTCCCTGATTGTACAGCACTTTTCCGGAAAAAATGGCAGCTGGAAACAAGAGTCGCAAGGAGTTGAGAAATTAAGCGATCTACTAAGGGAGAGAGCGGAGACAACAGCCAAACACGAATGAAAAGCGAAAATTAACGAATTTAACCGTTGTTTGTGAAAATATTTATGGATCAACATCTTTTTATTTAAACATGAAGTAGAGAAAATGACGCCGGAAGTGGAGAATAATTCCATGTAATATGAACGACGCTTCCACAGTTATCAGTCGAGCCGCCAGACGTAAGCACTTCTCTGCTGTGCTCATGTGGGTCTTTTTCTAACCTCCCGCGGTGGGCGCAGTATACGTCTAGAACGGCAACGTCCTGCGCTCTACGTGGTTGTACCGGACTGGTGGCCACGCATCGTTGCGCAACTTCCCAAATAAAAATACGAGTCGGTTTTGGCACTTGGTAGAGCTGTAAACGAGGGATAAAAAAGGACTGTGATTGTTCCGCAAATATATATTTCTCTAAAATTCTTCCAGAGCTAATTGAAAAAAACACTACTAGAAATCTCTATTTTACACATTCGCTTGTTTACTTGTTCTTGGCAGTGTCCTTCCTGCGCTTCTTTCCTGCGCGAGTCCATTTGACTTGTTTCCTTGTTCGAGGGTTCCTTGTTCTCACAGGCGTACCTGTGAGATACACCTTATTTCATTTCTCTGTTGCAGGTTTACGCGTCCTTATGGTGAATGGCGGGCATTATTCGCATTTATGCTAGTAAAGGTACCCCCCTCCCTCATTTGCATATAAAGGTTGCCTTGGGTTCCCCCTCCCCCGCCTCCGAAAAACATCCTAGGTGCATGCCTGCCACAAGCAGTACGTCACTGCTCGTTTCATCGTATGAATTTCGTGTAATAAAGACTACACTATACAGCGTAGGGGTGGAGCGGTCAAAGTCCACATTAATGTGCCTAATTCCTGAGTAGGGGGGGGCTCGTAACTGAATGTGAACTGAGCATGCCATGCTTGTAATAAATAGAACATAAATGACAAATTGCATAGGATTATGGTAGGAGAAAGAATATTGTATAGTGAGGTGGACTTGGGACATTCCTTGTTTCTTGTTTCGCTGCACAACATAGATGCAGAACGTAATTGACTGAGTCATTGATTCATTGATTCATTGATTGAGTGATAGATTGATCGAATGACTGATTGATCGATTCATTCATTCATTCATTCATTCATTCATTCATTTTACCATCTCGAAGGAAACCTCGTGCGTGACAGATGCCATGGCATGGAGCTACGATTAATTTTGATCGTCAGACATTTTGAAGGCGTACCTATAGACCTTTTACAGCGCCATAGGCACCGCCATATTTGCTTACGTGACAAGCCCGCCATGGAGCGCCTTCTGATCGGTGTTTTCTCTATGGTCATTGCGGCCGCAAGCACGGCTCAAAAACCACGATTTCAGCCACCACGGAAACAACCCGCGGGTAGACATCAGACATTGGCCAAAGCTGCAGTGGCAGCTTAAGTATGCCTTTCATTTATTTATTTATCTGTCGACACTGCAACCTTAATGGTGTCCAAGCTTACCGGCTGAAGGCGACAGAGGTAGCAGTCTGGTGTTTGATCTTACCCTTCGTATTTTTGTCTTTACAGCGGGTGACTTGTATGGATTATATGGCCGTGCGCCTTTTGTTACGTAATTGTATGTGCGACAACTTCTTTCGGGATGCAAGCGTTTGCGCACGCAGAAAACGCCTGTTTGCGACCTGCTCCGACCCCTGTGGTTGGTTCCTAACGCACATTTCTTGCCACCCGCGCTGATCAGATAACTTGGGAGTGGTTTTCGAATTACTTATAGTGCCGATTAAGATGTATTCGCGTACGCGTGGACAAAAATGATGCAAGCAGCCGAGTGATCACTCGCCTGCTGCTTGATTCCCGGCGCATGCTGAAAGAAAACTTGTGGCGCCCGCTTATTATTCCGCGTATAACTTCGTCATTATGGAAAGTGGTTTCGCACAAGAAACTGCTTCATAAACTCAGTTTTATTATAACTAATAAACAGATATTAACATGGATGCAATCGTACCTATCTGATCGCCGTCAGTTTGTCGAACTGCATAAAACTTGCTCCAATTATGTTCCTGTCGATTCTGGTGTTCCCCAGGGATCCGTCCTCGGCCCCCTACTGTTTTTAATGTTTATTAATGATATTGTTAAAAACCTGTCAGTACGTGTTAAGTTATATGCGGACGACTGCGTGCTGTATGAGAAAATAAGTTCGACTGATGATCAAATTAGGCTGAATAATGATTTTGCAAAAATAGTTTCTTGGTGTGAGAAGTGGCAAATGTCAATTAACTTTGATAAAACCGTATTTATGAGAATAACACTTACAGAGATCCCTCTTCTATATTACTACACTGCTAATAATAATTTTCTTCATGAAGTCACAGAATATAAGTATCTAGGTCTATGGATCTCTGATAATCTTTCTTGGAACAGGCATGTCGACTATGTTTCAGCAAACGCTCTCCGAAAGCTTTTTTTCTTACGACGCTCGCTTAAGCTAGCAACCCCTGGTACACGCCTCCTTGCCTACAACAGTATTATTAGACCAATCTTAGAAATGCAGTCATCATCTGGGACCCTTTTACAAAGGTAAACATAAATAAACTTGAAAGAATCCAAAGGAAAGCAGTAAGGTTTATCTATAACACTTACGGGCGAGCATCAGTCAGTGACCTCCTCAAAAAAAGTGGTTTAACCTCTATTCCTAACAGAAATCGCATATGTCGCTTAAAGTTTTCCTATCAATTAATTCATAATAACTTCAAAGTTGACACCTCCAATATCCTTATCTATTCTTCGGGGTACCAAACTAGAAATCGCCATTCTCTTTCTATAACACCATTAAATCCGCGAGTTAATTGTTTTAAATATTCCTTTTTTCCAAGGACCATCACTGATTGGAATAACTTCACGGATGATGTTGTCAGACAGACATCATTACATTCATTTCAAGAGCATTTGAATTGATTGTTGTTAATTGACCTTGTCGCTGTATTCTCTTGTTGAATTTCTATGTGCAATTTTGTTCTCTTTGTGTCTGTAATTCTGTATCTTAACACAATGTTTCCCACCTGCTATGATCTTGTGTACAAGATCGCAGTATCCATAAATAAAATAAATAAAAGTTGCTCGAGTGTGTCAGTCCCACTTGCGTGGGAACGACGTAGCGGTGATTTTTACGCTTATCGAAGTTAATAATCGGGGATATTTGCACCAGTGGTTGCGTTTGGTAACGCTGTGTTCTTGCTGCAGGTGGTGTTAGCCCGCAAGTCGTCATTGCCAGCAATCGTTCGCCTGTCGTTGCCGGCAACTGGCTATCCAGCGCTGGCGGTAGAACTTGTTGTGCTCGCCTCGCTGGAAAGGTGTGCATGAGGAGCTGTCATGACACGCGCACACCTTGTGCCGCTGAGGCCTAGTGAAGCTCACACACAGTCTTATCTCATTCATGTCGCTGTCACAGTTTTTTGCAGGTTCACGACCAGAGCAAGTCTTTCCATCACTTTTCCGCATCCTAAATAAATAGTGCTAAGTGACTCTCGGGTATCTCTGTGGCACGTTGATGGAACTGCGGGCGGCGGCTGTTGCCTGCTTTTAGTTTAATTACGGGGTTTTACGTGCCAAAACCACTTTCTGATTATGAAGCACGTCGTAGTGAGAGACTCCGGAAATTTGGACCACCTGGGGTTCTTTAACGTGCACCTAAATCTAAGTACACGGGTGTTCTCGCATTTCGCTCCCATCGAAAGGCCGCCGCCATGACCGGGATTTGAGCCCGCGACCTCGTGCTTAACAGCCCAACACCATAGCCACTAAACAACCGCGGTTGGTGTTGACTGCTTGCACTCGCTTCACAAGGTCTTCAATGGCGGCGGGTCTGTGGCTGCCCCTGATGTGCGGTGCGGCTGCCGCATCGCGCACGTCTGCCCCAGCCATGAATCGAACCCGCGCCCTCGTGCTAATCAGTAGAACGCCATAGCAACTGCGACTCCTCCGCAAGGTATAGATGCAGAGCAAAGTTGGGAAGTAGATGTGCAGGCGTGCCTTGTGAGTGCTTACCGGGTATCCACTGCGTAGCGAACACCAGAAGAGAAAGGCGCCGAGCAGGAGGAACACAGCGGTGAAGCCCAACCAGAAGCGCCTAGGAGAAATGATACGTAAAGTGGAGCGCTGGCTTTCGTCGGCCGCTGGACGCCCATTCAGAAGAACGGCCCACATTACAGGCGTTAGCCGTCTTCGCTATCGTCTTCTTCGAAATGTCATCACAGCTCGCGCTGCTTTTGGCGATGGCGTTCCCCAGCAGTGCTAGTTTGCCTACCCACAACGAAAGATTCGGCAAATAGCGGCCGGTATACGAAATAAAGAAAGCAGAAACGCTTTCAAATGGCAAAGCAAAGTAAATACTGACAACATAATAATAAAACGAAGAGCGGTGTATATAAAATTGGCACGCATAACGAAAGACAGCAGATGAGGCTATATTTGCGCATTCTTTTGCGAACCTAGTGACAGCGCTAATATTTATTGACCAAGCCTAGCTTGGCGTATAACCATCAAAAATGACTCTGTGAGGAACCGGTTAAAGCCAAAAATTTTGCTTCGTGCAGTTGTTATAAATGGGGTGAATATCTCCGCCCGTTCGCAAGAGTTTTGAACTGTTCTCAAAGTCCATAAATATTTTATGCAGATCGAACGCACATCTTAGAATCTGTGTTAAGCAAAATTTTTTTGTGGAGTGGCTGATTAAATGCTGTAAGTTTGCCCATGTCATTCCTGCGTCTATGGCGTAAAGGTAACTGCCACGCGTGCATGGGCTCTCGCGCACCTGTGCTACGCAATGTGACACAAGACGCGGGACACAGACGATCATCATGAGGGTTCTGGGGCTACCAAGGCACACCAATGTTGCCGCAACACTGCCTGCAAACACCTGGAAGGACTGCTGCTGGTGTTCACGGGTGGTTCGGCCCTTGCGAGTTGGTCGGCGGCAGCGTCCAGCATAGCTACAGCCTTATAGCACGTCACAGGCAGTGTCACCTTTCCTTGAGCGCAAGGGACTGGATCTGGTTATCAACCTCATTGCTGAGGACCCTCCGCAACAGCTGGTGGCTGTAGTGTATGACTCTAAGCCAGCGCTCCACGTCCTGCCCAGCCCATGCCGGGCAGGACTTACAGGGGCGCTGCTGCTTGCCAAGCTAACGGTTCTTGCCACCGCCGGAACTGGCGTCGCTCTCTACTGGCTGCGCTCACACGTAGCGAGGAGGCAGACACCTTCGCCAAGGCCGCGCACACTGACGTATAGTCTGGGTGACCAGAGCGGTTGCGATCTCGGACTGCACGAGGCATCGGCTGCGCTGTCGGCTGACCTCCATTCATACGGACTCCCGAGTGGCTAGTGGCAGGCCGATTTCAGAGAACGTCCTTTTTCAGAGTTCGCTTAGGAATATCCCAAAAGAGGACGCCGTCTAGTGGTTAAAGCATCGCGCGCTGCTGTGCTGGAGGACCGAGGTTCGATCCCACCATCGGATGGGTAGTTCAATGCTTTTTTTTTTAAGTGTTAGCTATTTGGCAGAACAGCAACAGCACTTAGCAGCCATGGTCACGAAAATCCTGGCGGGTTCTCCTGGTAGAAACATTCGCTTTGAAACTGCGCTCAGCTGCTGGGCTTCGAACAAGCACTCGTAGACTTCGAGCCGAGCGTTCTAGCCACTACTTCACATAGACGGAAGGAAATTTGCTGAACATGTCTGTTTTCGACAGAGCAGATTCCACGACCTGCGCAGAACCGTGCGCAAAGGGAAAGAAAGCGCTTTGGCATGGTGGGTGTGATAAATAAGTAAATAAATAAATAAATAAATAAATAAATAAATATGTGGGTCAACGAAAAAGAAGCACCACGCCAGCCATTCTCCGAGCAGCTAGGTCGAGTACGTGAGACGTGCCTTTCTGTCACAGCGGAAGCCACGGATACTGAGTAGGCCGTCCACGCTGGGTAAAGTGAAGAAATCTAGGGCAACGTAGCGTCACGAAGAAAAAAGAAACTCGACCGCGGCTGCATACTTCAGGAAGTTCGTACTTCACCAATAACACGTTTTGGGTCATGTGCGGTGTTTCATCGATCGCGGCTGCAGAACAGCGTCGGACCGCCTAAGGTGAGTTAAGATCACGAGGCGATCTCTAAACATAATGAGAAATTGCGGGGCACTAATAACTGCTGCTTGTAGTAGGATTGAGTTATTTAATTATAGGGACACCAGAGTCTGCCAGTATTCTCATCGCGACACCCGCGATTCGCGACACCCGCCGGAGCCAGCGGATCCCCAATCGTATAGTGATCACACGTGAGAGAGGACACACCTGGTTCCAGCATCTGGCCCAGCATGCTTTCACGACTTTCACCGAGCCTGAATCCCCCCAGAAAAATCGTGGCACCGATTATGCGTAAAAGAGGGGGAGATAAGCGAGCAGTTATTTCTCGGTTGCAAAGTGCTATGCTCGTGACATGGGAAAGCCTGAATTTCCGGCGGCTTGTCGGCGCGTCATTCCTACTTCCCGCGATCTGTGTAGGGGGTAGTACTTTTTTTTTACTTTGCCATGAGTTATGAGTTCCTTACAGCCCCGTAACCTTTGTCAGTTTGAAGCACGGTCAAGCGCGCTCGCGTGCGTCGCATACGACCGCTATCTTTTACTTTTGCGCTGTTGACTTTTACACTTCTTATTTTCTAAAGCTTGAACTTCAGTTCGATGCACTTATATATAGTATACGGCACATTGCAGTAGTATAAAGACCCTTTCTTTCGTTAGGTGATTTTATGTTTCTGACGTGTCCCTACGTATAAGAGAAGGAAGAAAACAAAAATCGCACGGTATATTTACACCTTAGGACTGAGCCCGAAATGTTTGCTCTTGAAACCATGGGAGAAAGCTCGCTGAAAGGAAAACCACTAGAAGAACAGAAGCTTTGGCGGCAGCTTCAGGTTAAACTGGAAGTCCCACGTGAGCACAAGAGAATGGAAAGAAACTTCTAAAGGTGGCATGATAAGCCTGTGAAAAATGTCGCTGTACATATGAACCTGAACGACGTGCCTCCAAGGAGCGGCAAAAGTCACGAATAGTATGCAAAATTCTGACGTGACTCTGTAATAACAGAGCTCGCGTTGATTTGCGGTTAGAAAGACCTCAAATTTACTGAGATACGTATGCATAGATATATCTCGCCTTGTGGAATAGAGGGTATATTTCGCACACTTTGTGTCACCACGTAACCTTTTCTGTTATATCAGTAGTCGGAACATGTTCGCAAACAACGAAGTAGACACGTTTACCGTGCATGTGTAAATGTGTTTGTAGTAGGAAAGGGAAACGCTTTCATTCATCTTATTTAAATGCGATGAAAAATGAACTACGACAGTGATGTTACGTTGTGCACAGAGTTGCGTTAACGCATAGGTCGAGGGCATTTTAGCCTGACAGAAAATGCATCAATACCGCATGAATATTAGTGAAGGCAGAATATTGACAGTGTGCAGTTCCCCTAATTCCTCAGACGTTTCTTCTGCAAAGACCGCTATACTAGAACGCATGTATGTCGGGCAAATGGAATAAGTCCGTATAACCACTTTCAATCTACTCTCTACTTTAGTGAACTTAGGATTAAATATTATGATTAGTCTGCAAATTAAGAAAGGGAACGTATTCAGCTTACTCAAAAGAGACCAACATGGCATTGCCAATCATCATCATCATCATCATCATCATCATCATCATCATCATCATCCTGGTTACGCCCACTGCAGGGCAAAGGCCTCTCCCATATTTCTCCAACAACCCCGGTCATGTACTAATTGTGGCCATGCCGTCCCTGCAAACTTCTTAATCTCATCCGCCCACCTAACTTTCTGACGTCCCCTGCTACGCTTCCCTTCCCTTGGAATCCAGTCCGTAACCCTTAATGACCATCGGTTATCTTCCCTCCGCATTACATGTCCTGCCCATGCCCATTTCTTTTTCTTGATTTCAACTAAGATGTCATTAACTCGCGTTTGTTCCCTCACCCAATCTGCTCTTTTCTTATCCCTTAACGTTACATCTATCATTCTTCTTTCCATAGCTCGTTGCGTCGTCCTCAATTTGAGTAGAACCCTTTTCGTAAGCCTCCAGGTTTCTGCCCCGTAGGTGAGTACTGGTAAGACACAGCTATTATACACTTTTCTCTTGAGGGATAATGGCAACCTGCTGTTCATGATCTGAGAATGCCTGCCAAACGCACCCCAGCCCATTCTTATTCTTCTGATTATTTCTGTCTCATGATCCGGATCCGCAGTCACTACCTGCCTTAAGTAGGTGTATTCCCTTACGACTTCCAGTGCCTCGCTGCCTATTGTAAACTGCTGTTCTCTTCCGAGACTGTTAAACATTACTTTAGTTTTCTGCAGATTAATTTTTAGACCCACTCTTCTGCTTTGCCTCTCCAGGTCAGTGAGCATGCATTGTAGTTGGTCCCCTGAGTTACTAAGCAAGGCAATATCATCAGCGAATCGCAAGTTACTAAGGTATTCTCCATTAACTTTTATCCCCATTTCTTCCCAATCCAGGTCTCTGAATACCTCCTGTAAACACGCTGTGAATAGCATTGGAGAGATCGTATCTCCCTGCCTGACGCCTTTCTTTATTGGGATTTTGTTGCTTTCTTTATGGAGGACTATGGTGGCTGTGGAGCCGCTATAGATATTTTTCAGTATTTTTACATATGGTTCGTCTACACCCTGATTCCGTAATGCCTCCATGACTGCTGAGGTTTCGACAGAATCAAATGCTTTCTCGTAATCAATGAAAGCTATATATAATGGTTGGTTATATTCCGCACATTTCTCTATCACCTGATTGATAGTGTGAATATGATCTATTGTTGAGTAGCCTTTACGGAATCCTGCCTGGTCCTTTGCTTGACAGAAGTCTAAGGTGTGTCTGATTCTATTTGCGATTACCTTAGTAAATAGTTTGTAGGCAACGGACAGTAAGCTGATTGGTCTATAATTTTTCAAGTCTTTGGCGTCCCCTTTCTTATGAATTAGGATTATGTTAGCATTTTTCCAAGATTCCGGTACGCTCGACGTTATGAGGCATTGCGTATACAGGGTCGCCAGTTTCTCTAGAACAATCTGCCCACCATCCTTGAACAAATCTGCTGTTACCTGATCCTCCCCAGCTGCCTTCCCCCTTTGCATATCTCCCAAGGCTTTCTTTAGTTCTTCCGGCGTTACCTGTGGGATTTCGAATTCCTCTAGACTATTTTCTCTTCCATTATCGTCGTGGGTGGCACTGGTACTGTACAAATCTCTATAGAACTCCTCAGCCACTTGTACTATCTCATCCATATTAGTAATGATATTGCCGGCTTTGTCTCTTAACGCATACATCTGATTCTTGCCAATTCCTAGTTTCTTCTTCACTGCTTTTAGGCTTCCTCCATTCCTGAGAGCATGTTCAATTCTATCCATATTGTACTTCCTGATGTCAGCTGTCTTACGCTTGTTGATTACCTTCGAAAGTTCTGCCAGTTCTATTCTAGCTGTAGGGTTAGAGGCTTTCATACATTGGCGTTTCTTGATCAGATCTTTCGTCTCCTGCGATAGTTTACTGGTATCCTGCCTAACGGAGTTACCACCGACTTCCATTGCACACTCCTTAATGATGTCCACAAGATTGCCGTTCATTGCTTCAACACTAAGGTCCTCTTCCTGAGTTAAAGCCGAATACCTGTTCTGTAGCTTGATCTTGAATTGCTCTATTTTCCCCCTAACCGCTAACTCATTGATCGGCTTCTTATGTACCAGTTTCTTGCGTTCCCTTCTCAGGTCTAGGCTAATTCGAGTTCTTACCATCCTGTGGTCACTGCAGCGCACCTTGCCGAGCACGTCCACATCTTTTATGATGCCAGGGTTAGCGCAGAGTATGAAGTCTATTTCATTTCCAGTCTCGCCGTTCGGGCCCCTCCACGTCCACTTTCGGCTATCCCGTTTGCGGAAGAAGGTATTCATTATCCTCATATTATTCTGTTCCGCAAACTCCACCAATAACTCCCCCCTGATTTTCCTAGTGCCTATACCGTATTCCCCCACTGCCTTGTCTCCAGCCTGCTTTTTGCCTACCTTGGCATTAAAGTCACCCATTAGTATAGTGTATTTAGTTTTCACTCTACCCCTCGCCGATTCCACGTCTTCATAGAAGCTTTCGACTTCCTGGTCATCATGACTGGATGTAGGGGCGTAGGCCTGTACAATCTTCATTTTGTACCTCTTATTAAGTTTAACAAGACCTGCCACCCTCTCGTTAATGCTATAGAATTCCTGTATGTTACCAGCTATATTCTTATTAATCAGGAATCCGACGCCTAGTTCCCTTCTCTCTGCTAAGCCCCGGTAGCACAGGACGTGCCCGCTTTTTAGCACTGTATATGCTTCTTTTGGCCTCCTAACTTCGCTGAGCCCTATTATATCCCATTTAATGCCCTCTAATTCCTCCAATAGCACTGCTAGACTCGCCTCACTAGATAACGTTCTAGCGTTAAACGTTGCCAGGTTCATATTCCAATGGCGGCCTGTCCGGAGCCAGTGATTCTTAGCACCCTCTGCAGCGTCGCAGGTCTGACCGCCGCCGTGGTCAGTTGCTTCGCAGCTGCTGGGGACTGAGGGCCGGGGTTTGGTTGTGTTGTTCATATAGGAGGTTGTGGCCAAGTACTGCACCAGGGTGGCCAATCCTGCTCTGGTGAGGGAGTGCGTTACCGGTTCTGGTCACCGGGATCAGGCCACACTCCAGGCCTTGTTTATGCAATTTTATCAGCACGCGGATTTTTTTCTTTTTTTTTTTAATCCGGTGGAAAATTGCCGGCGCCGGGATTCGAACCACGGACCTCTTGCACGCGAGGCGGGTGTTCTACCTCTACGCCACCGCTGCATTGCCAAAACTTGCGTTAACATGGCGTTAAACCATGTCACTGGCCGCTCAAGGCACTTTGCGTGTTTTCGCGGGCTTCTTTGACGCTCGGAAAAAGGCTCGGAAAAGGTGTATCGGAATTTTTGATGTTGCTGTAGAATTTCCTCGTTGACACTTTTCATCAAGTTATAATACTTGATAAATCGATTAACTAATTAAGTGTAATTATGTAATTAGTCCTAATTAAATTAAAATAATCTGAGTATCTCCAAGCGATGGCAAACAACATTACCTTGGTTTTGTCTAGCTACCTGTCCTTTGTATATCTTTAAATATTGGTGCATGATAGTTGGGCGACCCCATATACACATGTACAAAAATTGCGGAATGTTCACGATGAGTTAACTCGTCAGCGGCACCCGAGGACGGTCGTTGTGATGAGTAGTAGGCTTGTGACCTTCAATTAAGGTACTAACAAGTAATGAGTAATAATTTAAGTAATTGAATCAAACATTCAAACACTCGTGGGTCCTTCCGTGGGTTGAAAATGACGTCTCGTTAATACCCATTGGCATAGAGAATTTCACCTTTCGTTTTAAACAGACTCACTGCTACTTAGTAGGTACTACGCGCGTAGTTTATGCTTGCTCTTGAGGGATGTGATTGCAGAATAATGGAGATGGGTTCGTTAAGTGTGGAAAGCGCGCCGCGGTAGATTACTGTGCATTGAGTCCCCGGGTGGTCCCCGGGGACTCAATCCCCGGGTGGTCAAAATTAATTCTCAGTCCCCGCCCCCCCACCCCCCCACCCCCCTCCCTATGGTGTACCTCATAATCCCAACGTGGTTTTGGCTACTCAAACTCTATAATTTAATTAATTTTGGTCGATTACTCCTGAATACCATGTGTTTCTTTTTATTAACTGTACCAATCTCTTTTGAAAGGTTGCCTGTGGCTGATCGCACATCTCTAAACCTTGAACTTAACTACACGTAAATTACACGATGACGTGACCATTGCTTTTACGAGACATCAAAGTGCTTAATTGTATAATTAACATATTCACACTAATTATCGCCTTAATTTATTTATGGCACACATTTCAATCTATAAATCGTAGCCGGTGAGTTCGTAAGACGTATCCACTTGGAACGAATTCTCAGGACTTTATCGATTTCGAGATATTGATTTTCCATGTGTCCGACGAAATACATTGGCATTCCAGTTACTTTTGTGCTTTAATGCATAATACAGCGTTTTCTTTTATTAAAAAAAAACTAAGTGTAACAACAATGCATACTTATTACAAGTTTGTCGGCACATATGTCGAAGCCGCCGCCATCCTCAGAATTGGTTTCAAGTGTAAGCGCCTTGCATACTCACCAGCTACAATTCGTAGATTGAAATATGTGCGGTAAAATCAATAATCGTGCAGATAAATAGCGCAATTATGTTAATGATTCAATTAGGCATAATAATTACTCGTAGAAGTAATGACCGTCTCATCGAGTAATTTAGCTCAAGGGTTAGAGTTGAGCTATATCTTCCACAGGCAATCTTAAAAATTTGGTGCTGCTATAAAAAAAAAAACACCCTATATAGTAGATATGCCGCTGTGGGAGTACGCGCCAAAGTCATTCAATATCTCGATTCGCAGGATGAAAATTGCGGGCAATCAACTTTCTTTTCACAAAATATTGTCTTTTTGGCAATTTTTCTTCTTATCACAACCCTATCTGCGCAAAAAAAAAAAAGGGGGGGGGGGGGGCTTTTCTGAAACCGAGCCAGCTACTGGCTTTAGAAATAGCAGCTTTACAAAAAAAAATGTTCCGGTGTACCCGCACGTTTCATCATCGTCACTGCGTGTCTTTCGACTAAGACAGCAGTTCAACTAACCAACGGGTTTCCCAGCTTTCTACACCCTATCAAGTACACTTGTAAGCAGGAGAGCAGTAGCAGCATACTACATAAGAAAATGCTTTTCTCGTATACTTCATTCTACTGTCCGGCTTCGCTTGCTCGCCGTTTCTCCGATTGCGTTCTTCGGGCGCTGTTTAAGCAAATAAATTAAAAGCCGTGTTTCTACCAACCGCGCACAGGCGTACAAAGAACCGCATAAATGGCTGTCAGAGCCGCCTGACAAAATGTTCACGGCTATTCACCCGGGCGCTTTGAGGATTTCATCCGCTAACTGCAGCTGCGGCCGGGTGCTCGCTGAGCATGGTTGCTAACGAAAGGGAAAACGTTCCGCTTGGTTAAAACCACTCGAACATGTATAGCCTACTGCAAAAAAAAGTAAATGACAGTCAGCCATTGTCGGCAATGCACAGCTGGCCTTTCGCTTTTTTGCGGTATAGCGTACACCGACGCGAAAAATCTCTCTGGGGCTTTTTTTCAATGTTTTAGACGTGAACGCGGGCTGTAAGAAAAGGAAGCGGCCTGCCCGATGTAAAGGTTCTGTATTAGTCTGAACTATATAGGGGGCGAACGCTTCAGCGAAACTGGTTGAAGCTAAGAAAGAAAAAAAAAATGTCACCTGGCTTTGGCGATGTCACAGCGAGCGCATTTTTTTCTCTTCTATCTAGGGACGACGTTCCCGGACACCTTATTATGCATGCATATTATTGAATAATGGCGAAAAAAGTTCGATTTAGCAGGAACTGCCGCGATCCGTGCGGCGCTTTTCTACAGACTGGCACCCGTTGCTCGAGTTAGTGCGAGTGTCTCGCTGACAGTGCGTTGATCGGTCAGTTAAGTAACCAACGTATTTTATCGTCAACGGGATCGTTGCGAACACGAATGGGTACGTTATAAACAATAAAACTAACGATCTAATGAACCATAAACGTGTCCGTCGCCTTTGCAAGCACTTTCTCTCCGATTCTTCAGCGCACGGTTACTCTTGTCAGACTGCGAAGATTGAGATATATGACGTACTAATTAAGAACAGCTGTTGAGTCACAAAACGAAATTAGTTCGCAGGAGGGCACAAAATGCGGGAACGCGTAGCTCGCGGTGATCTTAGTAACGCGCGAAGATAATTTCGGGAACTGCTAACGCCGTGTTTCTCGAAGGCGGAGCGCATATTTTCACTTCGGTTCACGAGGCATTTTCTGCAGATTGATTAGCCAGTGTTTCTATTCCTTCAGCCACATTTCTCATTAGCTCTTCGCGTTCTCGTTAGCTTCATCAGTGGAAAACAAATTTATTAAGCCTGTCAGCGAAGCGAAACATATTGCACAGATAAAAACTTCCAGCTTGCAGACAAGTAATATTAAACCTGCCAACGCATTGTGCGGGAAATGACGGCATTATTAGGGCAGCCAAGGCTGGACGTACATTTTTAGGAACATTAAGCGGCACGATCATGCTGGTTGCAGCTAAAACAGCCAGCTATGTTTAATTGTTTTATTCTACATAGGTTGTTTATTCGTCTGTTTGGGTTGCAGGCTAGACAACTAAGCAGCGCCATTCATATTTTATACAACTTTAGGCTGTTTGCTGTCTGAAGAATTGTCGTTCTACCATTTCCCACTACATTCTCGCCGTTCTGTGTGAAGGCACATCGATAGCAGTAAAATTACCACTGTTGCGCCTTAGATAATAATTGGACAATCTGGGGCATAATTTATTAAGCTCTTTACACACTATAATGGTCTGCTAACATATGTTATGGCCACGAACTGCGATAAACGGTTATTACTAAGGGAAACCATTGTGGATTCCGCCTTAGAATATTGTCGTGGTGTGCACTCGTGATCGCAGCGCTTGTACTTTGAGGAACGAAGCATCGAAATTAACTAGAAACGATTTCATCCTCTGAGACCTACCTCCTTTTCTTGCACCTTGCCTGTTCTTTGTTTGTTTTATTTATAAGAGTGCAAGCAGATCAACTCAGCCAGTTTTGAGTCCTTGTTAACTACAAAGGTTTCAGAGGCCGATTCCAAGTGTTTAAACTATCGCGCTCTGCCATCGCAGAACTACCCGCAAACGCTTTCATGGCGCGGAAACGAGCTGGTAGGTCCAAAACAATGGATAACCTTGTCATAGCCGTCGACGCCGCGGCTGTGCATTCGTACACTACGCACGCATACTTTCTTTTTTACACAACTAGACCATAGCGTGTCCGTCAGCTCAAGCTTCGTCAGATATACAATCACTTAAAATTTTGTGAACTGTTCTCGACAAGGGGAAAAAATGGGGGGGGTCTACAGAACGAAAGTCATCATCATCATCATCATCATCATCAGCCTGGTTACGCCCACTGCAGGGCAAAGGCCTCTCCCATATTTCTCCAACAACCCCGGTCATGTACTAATTGTGGCCATGCCGTCCCTGCAAACTTCTTAATCTCATCCGCCCACCTAACTTTCTGACGTCCCCTGCTACGCTTCCCTTCCCTTGGAATCCAGTCCGTAACCCTTAATGACCATCGGTTATCTTCCCTCCGCATTACATGTCCTGCCCATGCCCATTTCTTTTTCTTGATTTCAACTAAGATGTCATTAACTCGCGTTTGTTCCCTCACCCAATCTGCTCTTTTCTTATCCCTTAACTTTACACCTATCATTCTTCTTTCCATAGCTCGTTGCGTCGTCCTCAATTTGAGTAGAACCCTTTTCGTAAGCCTCCAGGTTTCTGCCCCGTAGGTGAGTACTGGTAAGACACAGCTATTATACACTTTTCTCTTGAGGGATAATGGCAACCTGCTGTTCATGATCTGAGAATGCCTGCCAAACGCACCCCAGCCCATTCTTATTCTTCTGATTATTTCTAGAACGAAAGTACTCAGGAAGAAATGATGGGGATAAATAAACAAGGCACAAAAAGGAGCAATACGGAAAAAATGAAAGAAACAAGAAAGAAAGAAGTAAGGAAGGAAAGAGTTTATAAAAAAGGAGACAGGAAGGAGGGAAGTAAGAAAAGAAAAAGGGAAGAATAGGTGGAAGGAAAGAAGAAAGAAAAGAGAGGAAGACGGAAGGCTGGAGGGAAGGAAGGAAGCAAACAAGGAAGGAAGAAAGAAAGAAAACAACAGTTATGACTGCATTGTGAGGGAGGACATAAAAATTATGAGAGATGTCGCGATTAACGTGTTAGAAAACCAGAAAAATATTGAGGTAAAGGGATAATGATGACCAGTGAAGGTAATGAACTAGTTATCGGAAGCCACCGACCACAATATTGTGCATGTGCTGTTTGGCGTAAAAAGCATTTCGTGCTTTTCTCTGCTACCGGGTAATAAATAAACACTCATTTCCGTCTCTTCAACGCAAGAGATTGTAATTTATGTTCAGTTCACGCGACTGGGTTAAAAGACAGACAGAGGGAGAAATTATACCCGACAGGCATATATATGCAAATGCCTTTATCGAAAAGGCATTATGGCAATCATTTCGCTTCACAGACTTGCTTATGCTCGTATCGTTGATTATTCGTGAGATCTGACCAAAAAGCAGTTGTCCGAAAATAAGGCCAGGAATAAGAACACCGACTTTATACGCGGCAGAGAATGCCATTCGCGACAGTGTCACCGCTGAACGCATTATAGATGAGTAATATACAGTCAATATTACTTGCGCTTCACATTTTTAAATGCAATCTGGTGCACACAGGGACTCCGACCTACATGGTATGCAAATCGGCTTAGTTTAAGAATCAGGATATTGGGCAGAAAGAAGCGAGGCCTGAGTTTCTAACCTTTCTCGTGCACCGTATCTGTGTAATTCAGTTTGTACTCGCTCACCAGTAGTGCAATAAAAAGAAAAGAAACGACATAGAGGACTAACGAAGATTCGTGCCTCAGATCTTTGTATTCACTACGCGAGTATGCTATTCTAATCAACGTGTAGCTCAGCGTCCAGATGAAGTCAATAGGAAGAAATATAGCGAATCAGGTAAATAAATATATGTCGTTTACATAGATCCGATGATCACATAACGCCTCTTTAGCAGATTATTGTAGATGTTTTGCTCTGTGAAAAGTAAGAAAAGTGTGACTCAGCTTTCGAGCCTAGCGGCGCTTCTCCTGGAATAGGCTCTGTCCCAGAACCAGCCCACTACAACTAAAAATGGTGTTATATTTCTTCATTTTAAACTGAGTGGAGTCTATATCGCAAAAAAGTTGCTATACACTGTCAGAAAAAAAGATAAATAACTTTAGAGGACAAGTGATTCGGCAAGTGGGTCTTTTATTTTATTTGGAGAAAGCCGGATAGCTTCAGGCATAGCGCAGGACTCACCTTATCTCATGTTACAGTTCTTTTTTCTCTCTCTCTCATTCGGTGTTTTATTGTTTAGCTGTAACTTTTTCTTGCGTTAGATTGGTGGTAGATGAGGGCGGGGTATAAGAAATAAAGAAAGAAGGCCCAGCGTGCAGGGAGCAAGGGAGAGAATTGATGGGAAATTCATGATAGTCCCTAAAGTGCGTCGACTACGGATCGACCTATCGCAGGGCTGTTGCTATGCGCGCGTCTTTGATTCCGTTTGTACGTGTCGACACGATGTTATTTTCGCGTCTGCGTGCTAGTGCTTTTTGCGCATTAATGTTCAATGTGTTCACGCGATCTTGCGTTGGTCGAAATGATGGACGACGTCTTCCCGTGCTGAAGAGTCTTCGAGTACTTATCCCGTCACATCAAGTAGACGAAGTGAAAACTCACAATAAACTCGTGCGAGTCAAATCTCGAGGGTCGGAAGATTTGGGTGTTAATAATTCAATTTCTTACTTCCGAGCTCAGTGTTTAGGCCACTAACTTCTGTGCTAACTGATTAAGTACTGCGTTCATGCATCGTCAACAGTGGCGATGAAGATGACGTCAACATAATGTGGCAGCATAGAGAGCTGTTCTGCTCTTGATTTATAGCATTCAGTATCACATTTTGTGTTTCTTTTTTTCTTCTACTTAGAACAGAGGTGGACGAAGAGGGGGAGCTTTTAAGGGAAGTACGTCAGAACTTCAACTTGGCTATCATGTTTATTAGTTACGATATCGAACAATTACCGCTGTACGCCTTTCTGAACATACTTTCGTCAGTCTATTCCCGCAACGTGTGCTGGACATATTAGCAGGCGCACCCGCTCTTAGCTTAATGGTCTTTATCAAAAATACTTAACGTGCCTAATGATTGCCATTAGTCACCGCGTGACTGGCAACAATTGTAGAGTGCTATCAGTGCTCGTTAATTTTGACCACACGGTCAAAATTATCCCGGGACTTTCCACTAAGCTGTCCCTCACTGCCCTTGCTTTGCTTTGAGACGTTAAGCATATTCTGTCCATCTGGCAATTACCCAAACGATTACCATTGTCTAGATCACTTACGCTTAACTCTAAAGGTTACAAATGTACAGCAGCTTTATTTGAGGTTGGTTCATTCGTTCAACGCTACAGGGGTAATTTGTGGAAGTCGTTATCGATAGCGCAGAGCTCACGGAAAAAGTGGTCATTGAAGTTTGGAGGTTCGGTTTTTTAATAGCAAGCAACGTGTGCTCAACTTCTGGTTACTATATTAACGCTGCCGAGACGAGAACTTTCTGCACACTTCTCTTATTCCAAAAAGTGCACTCCACAGAGTTAAGCGCAAAGTAGCTGGGAGCTCACAAACATTATAACGAAGTCGTTAGAAAGACTTCTCAATATGAAGTTATACTTGTGGCGTCTTATCAGTCTAGTTAAGAAAAATAAACGATAGTTAAACGTGTTCTCTTCACTCAAAAAAAGCGCTCACAAGAAAAGTGCTTTTTTATTCTGTCTTTCTTTTTCTCTTACGTGAAACATCCTTCAGGTCGATCAGCGTAGGTGGTCAGTTCTGAAGCTGCATGTAACGAAAACATGTAATACTTTGCGAACACCTTGCAAATCTATGCAATAGTGCTGCCCACGCGCTTTACATTGGTATTGTTGCGTAGAGGAAAGAAGCCATTACTCGATCGTGTCTGAGTCACGTCCACAGATGACTCCGTTGTCGCGCCACGTGTGACGCGATTGGAGACAAATTCATCGTCTCGCTCGACGTTCCGAGAAGCATAGCTCGGCAGTACGTTTGTGGCTCCGAGCGCGAGCGGTCGCGTTTGAGAGAGGAGAACTCAGCCACAGTCGGCGTAACCCATCAAAATGAAATCTCTGCCAATCAGGCGTTACAAGTTTGTCGTTTGCTTCCTGAATTTGATGGTCGCTTGGTTGTGGTGCCCCCTGCGTTCGGCACGTAGGGTCCAGAAGTGGCGTGAAGAGACTCGCGCAGCCAGACAGAGGGACCCCAGTGCGCGCCCTCTACCTTCGACCCCACTGAACCCACTACGACTAGGAAGCCAAGCCGATTGAAAAAAAAAAATGAAAACACCGCAGGACCCCCACTAACTGTATCATAAGCTAGGCTTGTTAGCTTTGTGATGCGTGAATAGATGTCACTTGTTCATTTGGTTACGTCATTTTTGTACCCCGGTGCCCATAGACCCTCAGTGGCACGCACAAGACGTTTCACGTACTCCACTGCGGCTACGTCTCGAATACAGCCTGCCCGATAATTTTTGTCAGAGGATACCTGTGTGAGAATAGCGGCCTATCTGCTAGGAACAGAAAGCGTGTAAATGCAGGGAGGCTAACCAGAGGTAGCTATTTTTGTCTACCCTCTACGGGGGGAAGGAGTATGCTACAGATATGTACAATGCACTTATGCTTTACCATTTAAAGTAAAAGACACGCTGTAAAACGTTTGTGTAAAAAAGCTGCAAATAGTTATTGCTTAGAAATTGGACGCATTTTCTGCAATGTGTTGTGCTTATGAAGGTGCTTTCATCATTAGTCGGCATAAAAGCTTCCCAGATACTCCGGAAGGTTGGTGTCCTATGTTTCAAAGATCGGTTTGAGGGCAACTCTGCTAAGATGTGTAAAGCAACTGATGTGAGATTTTTTTATCATGTCCTTCTTTTATAAACACTCACAATAGAAAGTTATACAAAAAAGGTAGCATTCCGCAGATAATAACATCTTAAGTTACTATAGGTGATTCATAATATTTGCATCAAAACATGGACTGGCAGACCAAGCTATTCAAACAGACCCGTAAAATACTCGCGCCTTGTGTACATGGCTGAAAACAACTATGAATCTGCATAAATAGCTTCAGTATTCATTTTGAAAATTGTTTATTTTAGCTTAGCCTGGTACGGTGGTATGTGCAGCTATCGTGGTACAGCTTAGGTGGTACATGCGACCGGCCGCAGCGTTGTAACTCAGTGTAAATTCTTGAAGCCGTTTATTGTGAAGCATTATCTGGCTACTGCCAGGCTATTTGCAGTAGGTTCCTGCCTCCTATGGTTTCAAGTGTCTGATAGGGGGGTCGGACTCCCTTCCCTCAGCACAACATCCCGATGACCTAACCGTATGACCTGTTTCTTTCATGCCAACACGAGCTAGCTCTTCCACCTGTTTGGTGCGCGCGACACGCCGCATTGCGTTCACGAGCGAGAGCACGTGTGTACGAGCTAGCTTCCATTTGGCCACAGACCAGGGAATGTGATTACTGAATCTTAACCACTGTCTTTCTGCATGCGTCAAGTTGTATATTAGCAAGTTCGTTATAAAAGCGAGAGCGTGCCAGTGTCTCCCATTCTTTCATCGTGGGTAACGATGCTTTGACACGCTGGTTTAGACTGCACAGCCTTCGGTATGAACTCATATCCTATTGAAACAGGTTATACATACAATTGCATGACGTCAAGTAAAACGTTGGATAATCTGAAGAAGCTTTGCAGAACCGCAAATGGTGCTACGTGCTAGCTGTCTGCAAAATGCTTCACATAACAATGATTCCCAAACTGCATGGGATTTGCATAATTTTTCGTTTGGCTTGTGTACTTTCGGATTTCTCGATTTAACAACTTGCGCACCCCGTCGTTATATTTTAGGTATATCTTTGTACTTAACACTTTAGCACTAGTAACAGTGTAGACAACGCCAGACGTGATTCAATAAGGGTGTTTTATTGTGAAGCAGATAAATATGCCAGGCGTTCATATTTTCCGAAGCGCCTCCGCGGGATTCTGATAATACTCTTTATTTTCTTAGCTCCGTATGTGTAGAGACCTGGGGATCTGGCACCGTCTTTCTGTCGGGATGCAAAACAAATATATAGAAAGATACAGACAACGGGGGCAGATCATCTTGGCTGTTGTGAAGGAATAGCTGGGGTTGAAAATATTTCAAGAGCACGACGAGAGGGATGAGAGCCAGGAAGCGTCTACCATGCCCCCGTGGCAGAACCGCGGCCCAATGTAGGCCTTCTAAGCACGCCATCGTGCCTGCGAGATGTGTGCCTCTCCCACCTCCTCTTGTAGTTCTACGAGTGCTCTTAGCTGAGTGGGCTGCGGGGAATAGTAGTCGTTATAAAAAGCTGCACACGGTCACGCTACCGTTTCTTCGCTGCATGGAAGTTGCCTCGAGAAATGCTCTCCCGTAGGACGCTCATTCAACGCCTTCATCCCTGCCTGCAACATTACATATTACGAGCACGCGATGCCAACGTTGGCGGTCAAGTACACTGTTTTCGTAGGCCACTGATGCAACCGCATAGCCATGGGCTAATACTTCAAGTATAGATTTTGAAGAGATAATGGAAGTGTTGACATTTACGTTCAGATTCTTATACTAAGGCTCAAAACATTTACCATTTCTGCATCCTCGTTTGCTATATGCTGGCAGTCACACTATCTATCTATCTATCTATCTATCTATCTATCTATCTATCTATCTATCTATCTATCTATCTATCTATCTATCTATCTATCTATCTATCTATCTATCTATCTATCTATCTATCTATCTATCTATCTATCTATCTATCTATCTATCTATCTATCTATCTATCTATCTATCTATCTATCTATCTATCTATCTATCTATCTATCTATCTATCAGTCTAATATTATCAATCAATCAATCTATTAATCTTATCTATCAGACCAATCTAATCTAATCATTTATCTACACTCAAGTGGATGACAATTTTTTTTTCTGAGCCGTCCTCCACCTTGCGGTATTCCGCATCCGTGGCCATCTTGTGCGAACTATGGTTGCTACTGCGTGAAAACTGCATTATGTAGGAGAGATCAGATTCTTCATCCACGCGGAGGATGTCGCATGTCACATTGTGGTTAAGCCATAGGGACTTGACTACGCAATGCCGGTACCTACCTCAAGCTAAAGCTACCGGCCTCGAAATATTATCCCACACGCGTGTTTCTAAAATGGCTTGCAGAAAGCAGGTCTCTCGAACAGCCTTTACATTCAAGGTTGGCCGAACAAACATGCCGGAGACCGAAGAACTGCGCGCGCTTGAGCTCGACATTCACCACTCCAGCACCGGCATGTCTTGGCTTTGAAAGATACGACTGATATCTAGAACATTGAACTTGGTGCGCAGGATCGCCCGGAGGAGTGGCGGTGGGCGCTACAAGGTGGATCGGAGCACTGTACGTTTACTTCTCCATTGCAGAATTGTCTATCAGTCGCAGTTTTAAAAATAATTCTTGGGTTTTACACGCCAAAACCACGATTTCATTGAGGCACGCTGTAGTAGGGGACTCCGGGTTCGTTTCGACCCCCTCAGGTTCTTTAACGTGCACGCAATGCACGGCACACGGGCGTCTTTGCATTTTAGCCCCATTCAAATGAGGCCGTCGTGGCCGGAATTCGATACCGCGCCCTTGGGCTTAGTAGCGCAACGCCTTAGCCACTACGCCAGCACGGTGGGTTTGAGGCACAGTTTCATAGACTGACTGCGCAGCAGTGGTCCAGATTGGAGGTCGTGGATAGAGAAGTCATGATAGCGATCACAAATCCTGAATGCACACCAATTTCTTTTCTGCAAGAACAGGCTCCGCTTAATGCTGTTTCAGGGCTAGTGACACAACGTGAGCAAGGCATGGTAATAAAGGAATGGCACAACCCTGCGAGTGGTGGCGCTGGCTAATACTTCCAGGGTTCTACAAGGAAACGTAAATACCCAAGCAAGTGGATGGGGAAACGGCGCCGCGGTAGCTCAATTGGCAGAGCATCGCACGCGAAATGCGAAGGTTGTGGAATCGTTGCCCACCTGCGGCAAGTTGTTTTTTCATCCACTTAGTTTCCGTTGCTTTATCGTTTCTTTATTTCATTTATTAAGCACAAGTAATTTCCCCTATGTTGTCCTTGGTATCAGTGTTTATTGGCTTCTTATGATATGACCAATAAATATCGGGCCCCCCGGTTAACCTCCTTTCTTGTTTATTACATAACGATGGTATTGAATCCGACCACATTGATGCCTTCAGGTAGCATGTGTGGGTTTATTGACCAGTTGCCTTTACCCAAAAAGATCACGTTCTCGTGACGCCTGCGACAGAAAGGATGTTCCACATCCACCGCCAAGGTCTGTGAGTGGGGGCGCTGGCTAACACTCCCGGGTTCTACTAGGAAACATAAATACCCAAAAAAGTGGATGGGGAAACGGCGCCGCGGTAGCTCAATTGGTAGAGCATCGCACGCGAAATGCGAAGGTTGTGGGATCGTTCCCCACCTGCGGCAAGTTGTTCTTTCATCCACTTTCATTTCCATTAATTTATGGTTTCTTTATTTCATTCATCAAACACAGGTAATTTCCTCTATGTTGTCTTTAGTGTCAGTGTTTGTTGGCTTCTTATGATATGACTAATCAAAATCGGTCCCCTCGGTTAACTTCCTTTCTTGTTTAATGCTGCGGTAGCGGCATTTCATTTCGATTTAGCTGGACGGCTTCTGCAGATTACACCTAAAGACGACTTTCCCCGTGGTGTTATACATCGTTCATTATAAACAAAACTACGATGGTCCAAGGACATGACCGTCGATGTACCCCTAGTGAGGCTACCGTCCATGAGGGTCACTGTGTCTTGTATACAGGTGTGATGGCTTCCTCGCGGGGAGGAAGTGTCGCTTTCGGGAGACCATCTCACACCGCAATTCTATCTCCTCTCACCTACGAGACATATACGCCGGACCCATTAGTACTTGAATTGTAAGCCATGAAGGATGCCATCAAGGCAATGAGTACAGTACCCAATGCTATGAGAGTGCAAATTCACAATTACTCCATTAGTGCAGTGAAACACCTTAAGCAAATAACAAGTTCCCCAGATATGTCAAGAGATCCACATACTCCACAAATCCTCACATCTTCGTATTGTGGTGCAATGGTTACAGGGCTAGAATAGTTTGAACGACATGGCAGACCGACTAGCTCGATCACGCGCCCCGTCTTAGACACTTACATCCCTTCCGTCGGATCCCTCCGCTCTACACCACGCACGGGAATCTAGCCTCCGATGAGACATACGTGCCTCTGTTCCCCCTTGTGTCTGGTTTCTTCCCCGTAATCTTGCCCGGGCGCTGAAAGTATCTCTTCGGAAGCTCCGGGTTAGGGTGACCCGTACACCATCGGTCACCTTTGCTTCGGGAACGACAAAAGATGACCAAGAAGGTGCCCCAAGTGCTTGGCTCCTGGATGGTATAGTTCTGGAAGACTATAAGTACTTCCAGGGCACATCACCCGATTTCGATGTGTCCTGGAACGGGGGTGATCAGACCTAAAATTTAAGCAAGGCTGGTCGGAAGCCATACCTACTTGAAAACTACGACCGTTGGGCGATGGACAAGTTTTCAAAGGCACTGCTGCAGTTCTTGCACGACGCAGAGTTCGAAGCTTCTATATAACTTTATTTTATTATTTCGCCCTTGCGGCAAATTATCCCGAATAATAAAAAAAAGATTCCTCAGAACTGACTTGTCATTTCTAGCGGTCTGTTGTTATTCTTATGATGTTGTTGTTCCTGGGCACGGTAATAATTTTGATTGATTGATTGATTGATTGATTGATTGATTGATTGATTGATTGATTGATTGATTGATTGATTGATTGATTGATTGATTGATTGATTGATTGATTGATTGATTGATTGATTGATTGATTGATTGATTGATTGATTGATTGATTCTGCTGTCACTTCTTTAGATGGAGAGACTGACGTGGTGATGCAGCTACATGCGTGCGTATGCATTGTCAAAGAATAAGTGGCTGACAGCTTCGCAGATACGAACGAAATAGTAATATGTGAACTAAGTCTAGATTAACCTAAATGAGCAGCTAACCAATACAGGGGCGTGATTCTGAGTGCAACGCAAATGTGTTCCGAAGAGTACACGCAGTGGAAGGACTCCATACGACGCTGGGTAAAACAATGCGGAGCCGTACTTAATTCGGCCTCCTCTGGCATTCTCGTCGTGCTCTCTGCCTAGTAGTCTGGAAATACCATCCCGTTGGAATGTGGGCAATTTCGAAAAGTCATTCGCGAGATCTCGCCGAGCGTGCGCTCCACTAACAATCCGTTCACTCTCACTCTCTTACCTCAAAGGCGTTAGGCCTACAACGGACGAACTCCAACATTTCCACGGGAGCTACCTGCGTCGTGTGCTAGTTTTATAACCATAAATTTAGCATTTGTATTTTCTGTAGTTGTGTTAGCCGGGTAATTAGACTACTTGGGCTTGTCGTGGCGGAAGTTTTTCACTTTGTTAAGGAACTAAAGGTGTCTTTGAGCATAGTCGAAGGTGCAAGTATTAACATGAAAGAAGAGATATGCAGTCAGATTAAGGTATTTAATATAGAACTTGTATAGCTACGAGTTACCACACAACAAGAACGTATCGTTTGTGTGCAAAATATGTTCCGCGGTGGCGTCGAAGGTTTTTCAAGAGCCCAATCGCTTGGTCGTTATTATGACTGCCTTCAAGTCGCCGCGCTCGAAATTGTGCAATTACTTTGAAAGTAAAAACAATTTCATGACTCTTGGAGAGGCAGAGAAAAATATGAATTACTCTGGCGTCGCCTAACTTAGGCACTCATTAGAGTTGACATACGCACGTCGGCACCTAATATGCGTGCATATATACTGCTTACGGAACACGCTAGAACTTCGTTAATTCAAAGTCCTTGAATTGACAGATTTTAGTTTAACATATCATGACTGCAAGTAGTTTACTTTGACTGAATACAGTTCAGCCCATAACCAAGACAGTATGTACGGGCGATTTCTTATGGAGTACTTTATCACAAAGGCAGACATTTTAAAATAGCTCGACGTAATAATAGGCAAGTAATTATGAAAACTAGGCTGATTGTCTTTTTAACCGAAACGGTCTGACATTTCATACCCATGCAAGTCTTGAAGCCCGTCATTCGAGCAGCTCATAGCTTCAAGTCAAACAAAAGAAAAGCTACAACTGCTAGATTCTTCAGCTTAATGAACTACGGCTGATTTCACAGAGAAAGCCGAACCTGTCTGCCGCAGTGCGCAAATGTCGCGACCTTTACCAGACGCTCAGCAGGGAATAAACTGTTTACGCTTCACCGTCTGACGAGCCCGAATCGAGCGAGCGAGATTGAACCTTGACGAGGACGCTCGCTTCATGCTCGCCTGACGGTGGCACGTAAACAGTCACTTCAATCACGGATGCCTGTTAAGGTCGTTGCATCTGGGCTCATCGTCAGTTCAGGTTCGGCTTTTCCGGGTTAAGTCAGCCGTAATTGATTACGCTCTATACATTTATATTTCCAACTTCTCGCTTGTTTCGAAGCCGATATGACCTCCTCGTATAACGGATGTAATTTCTTGCAATTGGCATCGGACGTCTGACACTCTCGGTTAAAACTTTTCGTAATTGCGTGCCTAGTTGTTAGCACGTATGATTATGATGTGCACGCCTTCGCAGTAAAATTAATCCCCGGGAAATTGCCTAATTATCGCATCTTCCCGATGTCCGAAAAAAAAAAAACATTCGAAAGCATTTTATGAAGCATCTGGCCTGTACACACAAGCTTCTTATTTTCTATACTTTCCTCTGCAGATTTTACACACAAATGTAGCATTTCAAGATGTTGCGAATATTTCGCAACGCTAGTTTGCTATTGCGCGCGCGTAGTCTATATAGTTTAGTCTTCTTTAGCGCGTGAAATTTTGAGGCGGCTTTGGTTTCATGAAGAATTTTATTATTTCGTGCATTAGGATGCCGTATTGATTTGATATTGTATGGATGATCCTGTTGTGACCTGTAGTATTAGGGCCCTTAAGAAGACCCTAGCCGAAGTAAATTGCACACTGCAATATAGGAAGTTCTGTACTTGTTGCTCGGCTCTTACAAAGACCCACAGCAAGAAAAGGGTCGTATTAGATTCCCTACCCTGATTCTTTCGTGAGGAGCAGCTAAAGGAATACATCTAAAAGACTATTGCTGTTCCAGTGCCCCTCGTCAATGGTTCCGTGTTCCATCTCCTGTCTTTTGCACGTGACCGATGTCCTCCCCGATATGTGTAAATCAGTTCAATAATCATTTTAAAAATACATCCTTCAACAAATACCAAATTGACTTTTATATATTCCATTGATTATAACAAACAGCGACTCACCTTTACATCTCATTTGCCGCCTGGTAAACTCATTCCTTGCACTACAAACACCCAAGTCTTCGCGAACAAAAACATTTTGATTCTCAATGGCAACGTTTCATGGTGGCATACTTACATAATGTCCACTAATGTACTAACATACTAACATAATAATACTAACGTAAATATAAACATGGTAACTTCTAGTAACCGATGACACGGTAATTATAACAACATACTAAATTGCGTACTAACATAACCTCATTTCCAGAGGTGTCTTTAGCATCGAACAGCGCAACTTTACGCGAACATGGAGATGAGACACACAGCGCTGGTTAAAATCGAAATATTTGCTTCATTTATTTCAAAGAATGGTCTGCCGAAGGTGAAGGAAGCTTCCGAAAACAGAAAGTACAAGATAAGTGACCCGTTGTGGACAGTGTTTGGCAATATTTATATTAGTGTGTTCTAACAGCGGATGCTCGGATAATGACGAGACAAATACTGAAGTCATATACGTGACGACTTTAAGTACCTGCAGACATCATAAACTCGCGAATCTAATAGAAACTCAGGACAGGAACATGATTTTGGTAACATATAGGAATCATAAAAAACTTGCGTGACTTTGCTTAGATGCCGGCAAGTTAAACACACTGCAATTTCGCTTCCACATTTCTGCCTCCCCTCAGCCCTCCTTCAGTGTAAGCTATAGCGAACTGGATGTTTCCCTTTGGGTTGAGCTCACTGCGTTCTGCATCGCATCTCACTCTCCCTCATTCTTGTTTGTTCCAAAGAGGAATCAGAGTGAACCGTTCGGAACCAACGAGGAATCAAAGACACTAGGAAATGTGGTGAAGATGAACGCATATGAAGTTCAAAAGTCGTTAAAGTGCTCTCGAAGCGCAGAATATTCCAATGAGGACCGTAATAGAATGGGCAGCAGTGAGCCACGTTGCCGTAAACACAAGTGCCCCGTCAACAGGGCAAGAAAAACTAATAACTGCCTCGTTGTTTGCCAGCCGCTGCAAATTAGCGATGGCTCTCGTTGTTTGGCCCGCCGATATGAGGCTCTTCGCTGGAGAGCGTCGGTGGATGCTCGTTAATTATTCCTACGACAGCAGCATCACACTCAACCCAGACGTATCAGCGAACTCGAACTGTGTTGATGTCTGCTTTTTCACCATGCGGAGTGAAAGCGGCTTTCTGCGTTTTCATACATCCAAATAAGGTACCGCAGACAACTGCAGACAGACTACCATGAACAGGGGAGATGAGGCGGGAGAAATGACGTACTCTAAATTTGCGCCATGCCTCGTCTATGCGTGAGCATTCAGCATTTCATACGCTACAGCATAAATTTTTTTATGCGACTAGCATTATTTGCCTACTTCAGCCGTTTTGAGCCTATACATACACCTAGCTAGCCTCTTACGCTGACCCAGTGGCCCAAGCTCTTTACCCGCTTGGCCCAGTAGGTATGCGCTTCTGATCGTGATGCATCATGGTCGTTCAGTCCTAGTCATCAGCTGTCATACCGTCATCAGAATTCCATCGCAGTCGTGCCATCGTCATCATTGTAACTTCGACATGCGACTCATGTCAAGCCGTTGTTGTCACCATTGTCGTCATGTCATTATCTTCACGTTGTCGTTTCATCAATTTCATCACTTAAGCGTCGTCATGCCGTCATGCCGTCGTGGTCATACCAGTTTCGTCGATCCATAGTGATTATGCTGCAGTTGCCACACCGTCGTTGTCATTGCGTCAGCGTCAGACAGACGCTATCATACATTGGCTTCGTACCGTTGTCGTCGTGCCGGCTTGGTCATGCCATCGTCGTCATTCCCAATTATTCACCCGTAAGACGTTATACCGTCATCGTCGCTCCATCATCGCCATGCAATCGTCGTCGTCTCATTGCCATCATGTCGTTGTCGTTACGTAGTCATCGTTGTGCCATCGTCATAATTTAAATAATGACATATGATTTTAGTCATGCTGTAGTCGTCATACGCCCTTGTTGTCATTGTTTTATATCATTCTTTCTTCGTCATGCCATCATCACTGCGTGGGCATCGTACAGTCGTCGTCATGCTCCCATGTTCACGGGTGACCTTGGCAAGCGAGTGCCGTGGCAAATTGAGACGATATCGGAGCATGTGGCATATAACCGAAGCAACGGAAGTGTCATAATGACCACTACACGTTTGAAATAAACGTGACTTCTGCAATATCATCTGTTCACATTTTTCGATTGCTATTCGCATTACCATGGACAGTCATTGTGAGATGAGTTCTACCGTAGTCTTTTTTGTGTATTGCTTTCGTTTTAATTATGTATTGACCTTACCAATAAGTATTCTTTATGCAGCATCCGGTGACAGTTCAAAGTGATTTCTGTCGTTTTAAGTTTGTTCACGAGTATCGGCTAGCTGATCACACGAGCGTCTGTCCCAGCTTTTCGCACGACCCGTGTTCCGTATACTTTTGATGTCGGATGTACGCGGTAGAAAGACACAAAAGGCACAGCAATGGCTATGCGTTCGCCGCAACGAGACAAGTTCCACCAGTTTAGAAAACGCACGCAGGTCCCTTGCATGCTTTGGTGCTTCTAATCCGCTATGCACAGAGCTCCGACGAGCTCGTGCTGGCGTGGGTAGCAGCAGGCTTTGCGCCACACTAAGCCAAAATATAGTCGCAGTGCAGCGTGGTCGAAAAAGTGCAGCCTTGAAACGGTGACAAGTACGCCAGTGATCGTCACATATTATCGGTGTTGAGTTCCATGATGCGTTTCGTTTATCATTACCCCTGATCCCTCTAAAACACATTGCAAAACACGTTCTTGCTTAGCGTTCTTGGATTTTAAGCAGGCTATATGTTTTTACCATTAGTCAGCGTTGGTTACCCTCTTCATACCTCAGCGCTCAACTCGCGCAACAGACTTTTGATTTTTTGATGGGAGTTTTTCTTTCATTAAATAACAAACTCGCACGCGCTACTCGGCGATGTATGCAGACACATAGGTTCATAGGAAGCAGGAAATGTTCATTTATGTTTATTGGCAACATATAGCTTTCTACGGAGGGATCCTTATTGCTTACTTGAAAAACAGCCATTCGCCATTCGAAATGAGATCTTTGCTCGTCGCTGCCGTTCATAACTCGACCACTAAGCAGTCGTTGAAGGTTCGTTGTTGCTGTGTGACGTTGTTGTGACTTCCAGAAAGAGCACACTTGGCTCATTGAGCAATAATACCAAACAACAGCTGGTTTAACGAAAGGAAAATTTTTATGTACAGATGTTTACATGTATTTATTTACAGTGGCAATAGTACACATGTATAAACGTCTGCGGAGCCATCGAGGTCATATCAAGTAGCATTAGCCAGCCTACAATGAACATCATTTTTTCGGTTAACCTCCTAATGCTTAACGAGGAGTACTTCAGCACAAGTCCGTTTGATCAACTCCTTTATTTACATATGACCCGCAGAAATGGAACATCGCGAATAACACCCATGTGTAAAGAAACACATAAATCAAGTCTTCAAAACAATGCGATTTTTTTCTGTTTGTATATACGTAAAACAAATAGGTGAAAACTTATACGCTGCAGTCTAGCATGTTGCCCGTCAGTACCATCAGGCAAGAAAACATAGATGTAAAACTGCTAAACTGGTCTGTTTTCTCGCGCTAGAAAAAATTGTAAATAATTGGTGCGTAACCATTGGTCGACTCAAAGTACCCCATCCAGGGATCAATTTTAACATATGTGGCCCTAAATTATGATACAGAAGACAGCTCAATGGCATGAGAGATTATGTTTAGGACTTTAAAAAGCATGCTTCGCGCGAATAGCGGTGGAATGAAAAAATGTTTTGCATAACATCAAACTAATGTATTAAATATTATCGGTTTTGTGTGATGAATGTACACCGAAGAGCTTTATTTTTTTAATTTCCTTCTTAATACCGTTTATTGACAGTCAGTCATTATTTTCTGAAATGCTTGTCAATAGCTCCCCGACATACACGATCCACTGCTGTCTACTGGAGCGAAAGCATGTTGAAGAAGGACAGGCAACTCCCTACCAGTGTATGTTACTTTTTTCCGATAATGGAAGCCTGCTTGAATTCGCATAATCATTATGCGGAAATGTACATTCAGCTCAAAAATCACGTACTGTACACTGCCAGTGAAAGGCTTCCATTTAACAAGAACGGAAATGGTTAAACAGAAGTCATATAAGATTACACTACGCAAATTATGTGGTTCTAATATGTGAACTTGTTTCAAGTTACGAACCAGTGCAGTTGAGAAAGGTCACTGCTACTGGTACCTCCTGAGAAATTCTAGTAGATCTTGAGCATCAGCACGTGTAAAATAGAAGCCGAACAGTGTATAACACGCTGAATGTAATGTAATCGAACACAGTAAAGTGTGCAGTAGGATGAATAGATATACCGAGAGCGAGAGACGTACAAGATGTAGGACACTTTGTGCGACAAAGTAGACGTCCTAAATAATTTGTAATGCTGCCTTCAAATGCATTCCCATTTTAATTTTTATCTTCACCGATTCAGTTTCAGCAAGAATATACCAAGCACATAACATCGCATTTCACATATTGCGTCACAAAAATGCGTCACATTTGCCAACATTCGTACTGGCATGAATGTCAACTAGAATGCTTGCATTAACATTACTAAGTAAAATCTGGTCGGAAAGCAGTCCAAGTAACCAGGAGGCTGTAGCTCTTGCTGAAACGGCCATTTCTCTTTTTGTATCAGAAGAGTGAAATGTTGTGCAAATATTTCACTTTCACTATTCTGGATTGCAATTTAGCTGCTCACTTTCCTAATGAGGCTGAATAACCCAAGCAGCCATATTTCTCCTTTTTATTGAAGGGGGGGAGTGGGGGGTGGCAGGGCTGCACAATTTATTTTTTGTAGCATCAACTGAGTTTTTTAAAATTCAAGTATAATATAATTGTAGTACAGTTAGCATCGTACCCTAAGTTCATCGCTTGCACTTCCTTGCAGTGCCATAGATGATGAAAAAGAATTGAAAGCCTAGTAAAAAAAAAAAATCTAATTTTGCCTTACGAGCCTCTACAGCGGCAACGTGCATTGCACAGACACCTCCCAGACGACAGAATACCTATGCGCACTCAGTGTGACGTCATCAAGCAAGGCCGCCCTGTCCCTTCAACTGAAAACTATGCCATGAAAAAAAAAATTGCTCTAGCCGCTCTAGCCGTACATAGTGAAATGTCTAGGCTCCCAACCTTCCAACGTGAAGTCGTGGCTTAAAAAGCGCGCATCTTCTGTAATTTGGGGAGCGTTAATTGCATGTACCGTTTCGTGATTATTCCCAATTTTCTTGCAATACTCACTCATCCTTGATCGTTAACGATGTCATCGATGACGCGAATCGAAGGCACTGATTTATGTACATTGTTTTTCATGCCCAAGACAACTGTGTAAATGATGTGAAGCACATCGAAAATTTAACAAGTGTAAATACGGTGTTTTGGAAACACATGAACCCAAGTCGGTGGAAGGGCATACAACAAAATCTTGAATTTGATCCTCAGTCAAGACTGCTTCACGAAACCATCGGCAGTAGCGTCAAAAGGAGCAATGTCGCTGAGCTTTGGATGAAGAGAGACAGTGACTTCAAAGGCGGCGAGCCGTTGGAATCAGCAACTGTCAAAGAAAAAAAGAGTATACAGTTAAGGTTCGGACACTCGTTTCAATGCTCACGGATGGATCATGCAGCAAAACGTTGATAAAAAAAATTCTTCAAGAAACCAGATCTCCAACTGCCTCATCGCATGAAGGCTATAGCGCCTCACGAAAGGACCCAGTGATAACAGCGTGGTCTGTTGGAAACAGGAACTTAGTTGAGTGTGCTTCACCATAGATTAAGAGCTACTGTAGCAGCCCCTATGACAATGGTGTCAACTTCCTTCACATGATAATGGTGGCTCTGCGCTTTAGTGCCTATGGAGTCTTACAAGCATGAGTTTTAAGTACGTTTTCTACTGTGTTCGGGTAAAGTGCTGCCTGTGTAATGTAGCGATTCCTTTCGCTCGAATATATTATTTTCATATAATCCAGGGCTTACGACTGTCCGATCCTGGTCATAACATGGGTGAGGAAAAGTATTGGAATAGAATCGTTGCATTATCCTGGCCCATAATTCCTTTCATTGCCTTAAAATCTAGATAACTTGCTGCCCACAAACACCTCTCAGCGCTCACGAGATGTATAAGCCTCTTGGTCAAGCTCAGGTCTGCGGTACGTCCAATGTCTTGCGCCCCCTAAGAAAGATATAAAAGTAAAGTAGTTAAGGCAGGGAGATAAACCAGAGGATATCTCTGGTTGGCTACCCTCTACTGAGTGAGGGAAAAGGGGGTATGAAAGTTGAGAGAAAAACCAAGAAAATAAATGAAAAGGAAGAAAAAGAAGGAAAGAAAGGACGAACAACAAAAACTATCTGTGTGAGCACTGTCGCACACACGCTTCCTCAAGAAGCCACGCATTAACACACAATATCAATATTACACACGTATACAGACATGCAACATCGCATGGCGTCCAGGGTCACCAAGTGTGACCCAATCACAATTTGGGATGCGATGCGTTATCCCACCGCACCGTATACCACCACTGCGCCAAACGCAGCAGCGCCTTTCAAGTCCAAAGCTGCTCAGTGGCCTATCAGTTACAACGTATGGCGTGGTATTAACAGTGCTGCCGTTACCCGCCGATATAGTTCAGCGGTTAAAAAAAAGGCGTTCGTGTACATAAAGCCGAACGCTAAAGGAATGCAGGTGGTGTATCCGGATTCCTGCATAATACTGCGTCACTCACAGCCTGATAGCTGCTCTGGGACGTTAAACTTCATGAACAAGTCAACCAAGACCGCTGCCGTAGTTTACGCCGCCAGCAGCGGGCCTCACCAGCGCCGTAGTGTCCAGGCACGTGAAGCCCCGACGAACGATGGCTGCTACCGAGCACGAACTCTCTCTCGGAATACGAGTCGCCGCTCGCGCCGGCTGCCGAGGAGGACGTGGAGGCGGACGAGCCCCTGGCGGCGCCCGGCAGCGCGGCCATGCACTTGATGCGCATCTCGTCGTGCACAAAGTGTCCGGGCCGCACAGTGAAGCGCAGTCCCAGCGACGTCACCTGGCGTCCGGACTCGAGCCGCTGAATCGGATAGTGGACCAGGTACCGGTTCGACACCTGCACCGCCAGGATCGTGGTGATTGTTTAACTTTGGTCGTATAGAGACAATGTGCAAAACTACGAAAGCGGGCTTCTTCGCGTAACTTTACGGTAAAGTGTCTACTTTAGGTTTGTGTAAACTCTTCGTGAACGCATGATACGTATGAATTAATGTGCCCTCTACTTTGGAACAAACTGTTAATTATTACCTGCCTCGTACCTCTTGCGTTCCCTTCAACTTTTCTAAAGCTATACGTATATACGTTCAGAATTTTGCTTACTTCTTGTTTGCTTTACTGGTAATACTTATGGGGAAGACCTACGAACTTGTTCTTCGTATGCCTAAGGGAAAAGAAATAGTCGACATCACGAATGATGTCAACAACTTCTACACCTACACTTCTTAAAATAAATTTTCTACCTAATATCCCCAAAATACCTGAAGCAACACACTAGGAGTGCGGCCCCTCTTAGCGTTCTGCATTTGTGGAAAGTTTTCGCTCTGTTTCAAACGAGAGAGCACGTACGCACCCCCTAAAACGAAAAAGAAAGTTGGAAGCAATATTTTTGTAACTTGTTTGGGTAGTAATTAGCGTACGTAATGCGGTCCTGTGCAAAGGGTTGGGGAGCCGAGACAGCATTTTTTAAAGTTTTGACTGGTTGCCCGGGTGATCTCGTTTTGTTCTCCCAACTTGCCCTGGATAATCTCGTTTAAGTGGCCGGATGTTCTCCTTTGAGTCTTCCGATGTTCTCATTTGAGTGCCCCGATAACGGCTCTGGCTTTTGGCTCACGGTCACTTGAAGGTCACCCACAACGGGAGCTAAAAGTATTTCACGCTTAAAAAACAGGTGACTATTGTCCTTGTATTTTCCCCTGAGCGCCTTTTAGGAATATGTCGACAGACGCGAGATCCCTCGTTTTGTTTTGTTTGGGGTCGGGCTAAATGTACGTGAGAAGAGGGGCTACAGCGAAGCTTTACCGATCAGCGAACTTTGAGCATTTCGAAAGTGTATTCGAAAGCCGGGTTAATAAAGCCGTGTAAAAAAAAGTCGGTTAATTAAAAACGAAATGCTAGTGTTTATTTGCATACACTTAGACTTTCGAACCAGATGTGACAGATGGCACAGGAGTCGCTGTCGAACTGCACTGCTGCATAGCTAAGTATGACTTGGGTGGTCGCAATATACTAATTTACGACAAGCTTTCTAAAGTTGTTTGCTAGATAGACGGCACATATGCTATTTTAATCATATCATGCGGGGCCTGTGTCGCTGCTATAATCGGCAGTGGAAATTTCAAGGCAAAATGGGTGCACCCGCCTCTCTCTCATTTAGTTGCCATTGGAGTTCTACGGGTCGTCCGTATCGAGAGTAGCTGCAGGTCACGTTCACCAGGTCGCCAACGTGGTAGCTCGCCTGGCCTCCCGTGATCGAGGGCTTGTCATCCTCGGAACCTGCGACAGAACGAGGGAGAAATGCTAACGGTGAAACATGGGTGGAATCCCTCTTTCGACCGAAATGTCAAGCGACGTTAGAGAAGGACTCGTCACCGTTATCAGCCCGTACTTCAGAATTTGACGCAATTACTCTGTATCTATCACCATGGTTTTGTAGAAGAGTTCGTATTGTCGAGCCACATTGAGGTCATGTGGCAGCGACGAAGCCAGTCATCTTTCTTATGCTTCAAATTAAAGGGCAGGACGTCTGGCCATTTCTCTCGTTCTTTAATATTTCCAGCGCTTTTAGGACTGAAGAGCAAGGAATTCGCTGGAAAATGTTCAATACCGTCAAGTTTCCAACTAAATTAACTTCCTGTCGGAAGTACTTGCCAGCACCAGAACCGGCGCAACCAGTGGCGCCGGTTCTGGTATTGGCAAGGCGCCTCCTTTGTGCCGAAAATAAGAAGCTAACCAACGCACGACCGACTTATCGGAAGGGCGCATAAGCTGATGTGGGAGATCTTCGGATTGTTAACTTCACCCTTTAACCGTCAATTTACCTTTCGAAAAACGTACCAAAATCACCAATTTTTTCCATGCAATTCTGATTCTGAAAATATATTAGATCATTCATTTCTGTTTAGAATTAGCACAGAAATTTGAAAAGAAAAAAAAAAACTGCTGTTGAGGGCGGCTTTCCCTCAATGCATGCCTTGGTAATGGGCTAGAACGTACCGAAAGTCGAAGTATTTATTTGATGCAATACACGGTAACACACTGAATATTGCATAGACGTTGCTTCTTCGTAACAAAAGCTTTCATGATTAATAGTCGCTCTCTGTGTGGTAGATTTCGAACCATGGCGCCACACAAAGCCCGACTGTTCCTGAACACTGGTGTCTCCAAAATTTATTTTGCTGACCAATCTCAACTTGACGTTTGCCCACAATACCCTGCAATATTAACAGCACAAGGAAGAACATAATCTCATCGCGGTCTACCGGTTTCCACGTAGAACCCCGAGCAGCAACGCATACAACCGCATAATGGTTTGTCTCCGTGACGATTAGGTAAATGATGCCCCAGTCAAAAAAATACATGAAACCAACCGAGAATGTCAGTCTCGTCAGTGAGCTGCCGCAAGATTCCGGGCACTGAAGAGAAGGGAAACCTCGGAGGTGCAGGTGGCGGGTTATTGCTGTTCACGAGCTGCCACAACACGTGCACTGTTCAATGCGTCACCGTCGTCGTTGTCGTCATCGCCGTCGCTCTCGTCGTCATCTGAAGCAATATCCAGGGTAAACACAACGTCCGAGTCGCTGCCAGACACAAATTCCATATCGTCACTAACGCTGCTTTATGCACTGGTCCAAGAAGCACCTCTTTTTCTTGGAGCATCGCCGCCACCGGCATTTTTCTTGCGAAGCGCCATTATGAAATGACTGTTGCCAGGCTTAAAACATGCGCGAAATGCACGAAATGCAGTTTTGCATAGAAAACTACCGCCATTTAGGGCTGAAAATTGCAAGCAAAGCAACTGACGACCGTGATACGTCTTTGGCGGCGGAAGGAGCGGGAAACCGGGCCGGACGAGTGTGACTCGCCGTTGGCGATATTGGTGCAAACTCGTGTGACGAGCACAGCTCGGGGTTGGCGGCTACAGGGTTAAGGTGTAAATGCTAGGCGTACCAGAATTGGAAATATTTAACTTGGCTGAACCCTACTAGCCTAGACGTGCACTGGAATACTACAAAGGACGTATCTGAGAAAAGTTGACAGTCACTTTAGCATACGCTAAAAAAGAGGGTGAAGGCGAAAGCTTTCGCGCTCACGAGACGCTCTTTACATTACTTGACATTTTCATTAGAATGCGTTGTTACTTCCTATTACTTGTTTTCTCCCACCAAATGTCGTGAATGCTGGTTCGTGTGCCCTAATGAACTCTATTTTAATGAACTGTGCCTTTATTCACTCTGCTGTAATTAACACCAAAGGTGGCGGTTTCGACTCCCACCAAAGGTCGTGAACTCGAGTTCCTTAATCAACTGTATTTTAATTAACTGTGCCTTAATTGACTTCGTCTTTATTAACATCAAAGGTAGTGGGTATGACTCTCGGCCTTCACGATGTCAACTGAGATCCAACTTGGAGGTATCACCAGTTCGCCCATACCTCCAAGTGGGTTGGACTTCCCCCAGAGGTCGAGGGTTTCACTCCCACCAAAGGTCATGAGTTCGAGTGCATCAATGAACTATGTCTTAATTAACCGTCCCTAAATTCAATTTGCCGTAATTAACATCAAATGTCGTGTGTTCGACTCCCAACAAAGGTCGTTGGCTCGAGTGCCTTAATTAACCCTACCTCAATTAACTTCATCCTATTTAACACCAAAGTTCGTGTTTTCAATTCCCACAAAAGGTCATGGGTTCGAATGCCTTAATTAAATATATAATAATGAACTGTGCCTTTATTCTCTTTGCCGTATTTAACACCAAAGGTTGTGGGTTCGACTCCCACCAAAGGTCGAGGGTTCAACCCCTAATTTTGGTGCCACTGAATTTTGGTGCATGCGATAACGCCGGACGGTGTAAGGCCGGACGGTCGAATTTTCGTCCCATGAGCCTAATTTTCGTGCCGTGAGTCTAACTCTTTCGTCATAATAAAGGCGCTAGTGAGGACATCTTGAGACGCTGCAATCAAAACATCGCAGCAAGAACTGCTGCACGGCTCTCCTATTCAAACAATACGATGTAGAAGGTTACCTTGCTATCATTATCTCACGATCGACAAGCTTACGCCAGCAGATTGCAGGGATAGTGTCTGTCACAAAGTTTTCGGCGCATGATTTAAGCACTGTTCTTTAGGCAAAGTGTCATAAAGTGTTGCCAGCAGCACTGCTCTTTCTGATACTGGTCTGCATCAAGTTACATCTGCGCTGTGCTAAAACTAACGGTGTTTTGCTGGTGAAGTGCCCTATGTATATGCTTCCAGTAGAGCTAGGAACAATGAGCAATCTTGGAAAGCAACTTAGCGCAGGTAGTTAGGGAAAAGAGGAAGACATTAGCACCCCGGTGCGCTTAGATCCAACTCCCATGTAATGTGTACGTTTAGAGAGATTTCCGGAGCTTGCTGAAGACAAAAGGCGCTTAAAACGATTCACTTACGCGTGCTTTTGGCGTCCTGTGCAGCGACGATCTCTTCGCTGGATAACGAGTATGCCTCGGACACAGTGGCCGTACATTTCAGTTTCATGATGCCGTAGGTGAAGTGGCGGCGTTCGGCCGTGAAAGTCATTGCTAGGGACGAGTGGTACAGCTGATCTTCGTCGCGGAGAATGGGGTGCACTTTCTCGAACGATGGGGGTACCTGCGGAGAGAAGACCGAAAAAAAACACCCGAGTCGTCGAAATAGCATAAAAATAGAAGTAGAGTCATTAAAATCCAGTGAACATCCTCCCTTGTATTTGTATACTTGTTTGCTTCACATCCGGCGCGGTAGCCCAGTGGCTTTAGCGTTACGTTGCTGAGCTAGAGGTCACATGGGTTCGATCTGGGCCACGACGGCAGCATCTCGATGGGGGCGAAATGAAAGAGCGCTCGTGCACCATGCGTTGAGTGCATGTTCAAAATTAATGCGGAACCCCTCACTACGGCGGACCTGATTATCAGTTCGTGGTTGTGGCACGTAAAATTTCATAATTTAATTCTGCTTACTGTGCCCTGATAGAAGCGCTGATAATGCGCGCTGAGGTGTGTACAGACAGAGAGACAGACATAGAGACAAACGTAGAAAGACATACGTAGAGGGACAGACGTAGAGGGACAGATGTAGAGAGAGAGAAACGTAGAGGTACAGACATAGAGGGGCAGACGCAGAGAGACAGACGTAGAGAGACAGGCGTAGAGAGGCAGACGTGCACAGACAGACAGACAGACAGACAGACAGACAGACAGACAGACAGACAGACAGACAGACAGACAGACAGACAGACAGACAGACAGACAGACAGACAGACAGACAGACAGACAGACAGACGGACGGACGGACGGACGGACGGAACATACGGACGGAACATACGGACGGATGGACAGACGGACGGAGGGACGGACGGAGGGACGGACGGACGGACGGACGGACGGACGGACGGACGGACGGAACATACGGACGGATGGACAGACGGACGGATGGACAGACAGACAGACAGACAGACAGACAGACAGACAGACAGACAGACAGACAGACAGACAGACAGACAGACAGACAGATAGATAGATAGATAGATAGATAGATAGATAGATAGATAGATAGATAGATAGATAGATAGATAGATAGATAGATAGATAGATAGATAGATAGATAGATAGATAGATAGATAGATAGATAGATAGATAGATAGATAGATAGATAGATAGATAGATAGATAGATAGATAGATAGATAGATAGATAGATAGATAGATAGATAGATAGATAGATAGATAGATAGATAGATAGATAGATAGATAGATAGATAGATAGATAGATAGATAGATAGATAGATAGATAGATAGATAGATAGATAGATAGATAGATAGATAGATAGATAGATAGATAGATAGATAGATAGATGGCAGCCGTACAAACGCTAACAAATTTGATACCCCTGAGAAATGCTGACTCGTACACATAATTACAGTGTCTCCAAAGCCGAGAGTTCAAAAACATGCACTCCGACTAATCTTGCTTCTTCTTTCTGTCATAAATGTGTTATCGTGGAGAGGGTAAAGCGGAATATACCTTAGCTATTCTAGTGCCCTAGTACACAACATTCTAGAAATAACAAAAAAAAAATGCCACAGCGTCGGTACCTTACTTACCTAACTAGTCACATGAACATGTTAAAAAGAGAGCACCATAACTGAATTGCAGTGCCCTTTGCCACAGGGCTTGTACAATGCAATTTCATTTTACCTTCACCGTGTTACCGTACCGAATTGCGGGAGGAATTGTTTCTTTTTATTGTTATAAAGCAGGTGCATGTACACCTATGTAAGTAAATATGACTCACAATATAAGTAGTGCATTATCTATTACTTCAACAAAAACAATCGAAGTGCCCAGTAGAACCAATAATATGGCTCAATCCATCGATTGATTTTTGCATAAGGCGGTTCATTTGAATATGTTTGGGCGATGCCCATGCTCAATACTTGCTAACTATCGCGATTCCTTTCATGCACAAACTGAAGATCACCGGGCATATCGCGGTCTGTCTAAATGTATGGACAACATTCACAAACACCACCTTCATTAATCCGATACTGGCAAAGGTAAACGCACTGGAGAAAGACGAGTGTTAAGGGCCTTCCAAAGATTTCTGAAAACGAGCAATACTTGGAAAGTGTCGAGTAGAGTATTTATTTGTAATGAGCTCACTCTATGTGTTTAATTATGCCTGATTTTGGCCCATTCTAACCTTCGATTCGTGGGCCCTTATGTGAACCTATTACGTTTTCTTTTATGCCGTGATTACCGTGATTATAGTGTAGTTATGTGATTGAACTTTAGGTTTCTTTAGTGCACTGGTGAGACTGGACTTTGTGTTTGTAACATGACTTTCAGTTTTTGTGTGATTTTAAGTGTTTTTCTACATCTGTGACCTTTATTGTATGCGCATGTCTATGTGATATGTGAAAAAGAGTAGCCGGCGCCACTTAGAGGCGCCGACATCTCCTAAGCCGCATATAAAAAGAAAAGCTAGTAGCGTACTATTTTGTACACGATTCTTGCATAGCCCATAACCTGCGAGACTGACCTGTTCACCATTGATGTACCACACCAACACTGCTGGCGGTTTCGATGCATCTGCTCGGCAGGTGACGTTCACTGCGTCTCCGAACCTGTAGTGCGGCTTGGTGCCACGAATCTCGGGGCCCTTTTTCGGTAAGACTGTAGGGGGTACAGCAAGAAAGATAAGGTTGGTGGGTGTATGGCAGCAAAAGTGAGCAACTTTTGAAAATGTAAGGAATTCAAAAATATAAATAAATAAATAAATAAATAAATAAATAAATAAATAAATAAATAAATAAATAAATAAATAAATAAATAAATGCAGTCCTGCCTTCTATTTTGGCGGTGCGTAACTACTTGCATTAGTGTTAACACTTTCTATAGCTCTCTCCTACTCCCTAGTGCCATGCGTTTTCCCGATTCTGTCCAATCCACGTTAATGCAATTCAAGGTGGTGCACGACAATTCTATAATATAAAGCTAAAGAGACACTAAAGATAATAACTATTCGAGCTGTATATTAGTACATTGCACTTCTACAACACCAAAAAGAAAGCCACTCTGAGCCTGAGAAGACGCTTGGTGGGCCAAAAAAGACGCAGGAAGGAATGACGGGTGGCGAAGCCGCGTTGAAGTTCCTGCACCAGCCAATCGTGGTGTCTTAGATTCTGACAGCTTCTATTCAGGCCTAGTTACAATTTCTTTGGTAAATATAGAATGCATTGTATTGTAAAAGAGCCACAGACTGAACTTAGCAAGTTTAGATTACTTTTACATCCACCACAACGGTCGAAATGCGATAAAATACTTTGAAATCTGTGACGCCACCATCACGTACCGACGCTGCTGTTTCCGTGCGAAAAAAAAAAAAAACTTTGATCTTTATTTGCTCTTCCAGTACTCAACCCCTTACTGCAAAATATTGTTTTTAAAGAATACTTTGTCAGTTTACACTGATTTGTTCTTTCGATTTAGCGTCCCCTTAAATATGAAACTTGGACACATATGAAGAAGTACATTTGGAGACGCCAAGTGAACTTGAGAAGTTTAATACCCTGAATGAGACGTTGCAGACCAGTGTTCATCTTAGTTGCTTCTAGCATTTTCCACACCAAGGAAGGACTTTCAGTGAAGAAACTTGACCTTAAGTTCTCGTAAACAAAACATTTTTTTCTTTTTTCGGTGGCCATGCGTATTCGATTGGTTATCACAAATGCACAGGATAGCGTTTCCCTCAGAAGTACATTAAATTTTAATTTATGCACTTAAGTATACGCAAGCTGTCACCGCTTCTTTTTTTATCATACAGCACAAGAAACACACAGCGCTCATTCCTTCCCGTACATGATTAGAGCAGCCAAAAAAAAGGTAATACGCGAAGTTAAGATTCTCTCAAGGCTTCTTTCTATCATGAACGCGCCCGCAAAAACACTTTCACTATCTTCAAGCGCCATTTTCTGTTACCACCGCATCTCAGTCGTATTAACGATGTCATTGAATATTCAGCAGTGCCACAACTGAAGGCTTGCTTAAGTTAACCACATATCACTTTCTGGTGGCTTAAGGTAGTCGAGATCTCAAATTACGCGCTCAAAGCCCATCATGTGCGTTCCCATAGGGCCAAGAAATGGTGATTAGGGATAAGTCCCGAAATTGTGCAAATTAATGGCAGTCGGCAACACTCGCGCTCTCGGTGAAATAGGTGTCGTATAATGCTCGCTTTACTCAAAAAGGTTATTAGCCCTCAGCCATTGCTTCCTCAGCGAAGGTTAAGTGTACGAAAAAAAAAGCACAACTGAATAATTCAATGCCTTTCCCGCAGACGAAAAGAACTGCGTGGGCACATTCTTTTAATAGGAGCTTAGAGGGGCTGTTACGTGCGACCCCGAGGGACCAGAAAGTGGAAGTTATGAGTGCTGTTGCGCTTCGCATGAAAAGATTGCCTCCTGCCTCCATCGTGTGGTAAGAGCTACTCGGTGCCCCTCTTTTAGAGCGCCTAGGTTCCCCACGTCACAAGTTCTATTCCCGAGGCCATTAAGAGCCTGTAATCGCTCCGCATGCGCGATAAAGGGCCCTATGAGGAGGTTGCCTGTGCAGTCAGCGAGCCGAAACGAAGTGCGGGTTATCTAGGGATGCATTAAATTCTTGATATAGTATCGCCTTCCGAGGGGGAAACTTATGGTGGTCTATGTAGAGCCTAACTGCATTGAACAGTTAGGCTCTACATAGACCTCTGCATTGAACCTTTGTTATACATTTCAGTATGTTTCGTTGCTTAAGCTCAGCATAAAGGATGGCCGTGCGCAGGTGACCACGTACTACATCAGCGAATATTCCGTGCACTTATTACAATCGCGAACTAGATGAGCAAACCTTGAAAATGCCTTCTTTCACGTGGTTCCTGTGCGAAATCTCGCGTAACTCGAGGAGACATCTATTCTATTACAAGCATAGAGTTTCATGCAATTACCAGAGAGAACTGTGGCGCTAGTGTCTACGGGAGCTGTAAGCAGGGCAGCTCAGCGAGCATGGAAATGATGGGCAGTAGACGGATTTGTCTCAGTTTTGGCTTTAAATAATTAAACAAGCATTATTGAAGTTGTCCGACGGCAGGATTCGAACGCAGGACCTCTAAGCACAGAAACCCGATATTGATAGCATTACGCCACAGATGCATGGATTAGGAACCACTGCAACTAGCGGTGACGATGTGTGCGTGCAGTCTTCTTACAATCTACATTTAAGAAAGTATAAACTGCACTGAAATTTATTCAAATTTAGGCCCAGATAAAGCGTAATAAACGAAGCCACAAGAACGTCTGAAGCGCCAAACACGAAGGTCAGACAAATCCATGTGCTGCCCATCATTCCCACGGCGGCGGAACGGTCGCAGCGCCAGAGTTCCCTCTAGCAATTGTAGGAAACTCTATGATTGCAAGAACAACATCAAAATAAGTGCGGAGAGCGCGAGAATAAAAGACGTCAGAGGCGGCGAAACACAGGCGTGTACGTGCGAGCAGCCGATCATTCACGTTTGCCTTGGTTTGGATTGCACTGGATGGAAGGTAATTGTGTCTACAGAGCTAAGCGAAAGACAAAGAAGGCTTTCGCTGATCTTGGTGGCCTGTATTTTTGGGAAAATGTTAATCGCGAAGACGCAAGCTCGTTCGGTGCGAAAGTAGGCGCAAGCGTTCGAATGGCGTGAATCTTGAAAATTCTGCAGGACACTATAGTGTCGCGCTGAATATATATGAGTGGCACTGTACATACGGCACCGTATATAGTTTAGTACCAAATACGTGGTCCCTACGTGTACGACGGGACCGCACTTGCAGGTGAAAATGTTGTTCGCCACGAGTCGGTCCTTGGTTTTTCACTATATCGTTCGGCTACGTGACTTACCAGTTGCGTGTGTGAACACACTTTAATTGCGTGTTCGAGTGTGTCCGCTGGCGTGATTGGCACACTGTAAACAAAATATTAACCTTGAGATCAAGGACTCAGCCCCAGGATAGTAAAATCGCTTATTTGGGCATGAAATAGTAATTTTTGTCGATGAAGAAGAAATCATTATTTAAGGAACGTTAAATCGTGGGCTGTGACGTCACGAAACTGCGCAGCAGGTTATGAGGGATGCCGTAGCGGAGGGCTCCGGATCAAGTTTGACAACCTTGCATTCTTCAACGTGCCACTAAATCATAAGCACATTAACGTGTTTGCATTTCGTTCGCCTCCCATCTAAATGCACTCGCCGCGGTCGGAATTCGGACCTACGACCTCGTGCTTCGTAGTAGAAAGCCACAGCCACTGAGCATCGTGTTTCATTTAATATATTTATTGTATCACCACACCGTTCTGTTCATCGACGATTGCCTGAGTTTATTAAAAAAAGCGGATTCGAGAAAGAAATCATGTTTAGCGGACCAAACTTCTAGCAGCGGAGGACAACATATTTAGCGCTGTAATCGCAAATGCACCGTTAAGGAAAGAAAGTTTACATAATACCTTCCTAAGTAGTGAATTTAGAGGGCGTGTTGTAATCGCATAGTTGAAATCAACCAACTCTCAAAACCTAGCGTTATGTGAAAAATAAAATTGTGCCTTTATGTATAGCGCCAATTTGGACAAATACGGACTGAAATTGCGCTGTGCAACGCATTGCATTTGCAGTTGACCATTTTCGATTCTCAATCTTTCTTCAACGCGGAAGCATATTCCCTCATATGATTGCGCCAGTCGGAACAGTAACCACATTAGCGAAAGCAGCCAGCCCATGACAAGAGCTTTTAGGTTTTAGGAACGAAAGGCTGTTGGAAGTCGGCTTGAGAAGCCGCAAGATTTGAGAGCTTGGATTAGGTTAGGCTAGTTAGGGCTGGTTCATAAGACGTCCTATAGACCATCCGTGGCAGCCTAACAATGCAATGGCAAATGCACCCCCGCCCACATCGCAGAATCTGTATAGATGCTCGAGCCAATGACGTCATTTCATTTCCGCGACGTCCCCTCCCGATGGAGGCAATTTTTTTTTAAAAAGAGTCTCCCAGTAAGTACGTTTCGGAACGCAGAGGCACAGAGGTCAGGCACATAACAATTTTGTTGCGGCAGCTCGCACTGAATTCGCAGGTTGCCGCAGAGTACAGAGCTGAGCAATCGCATACACGGCGGCTTCGTGCTGTCCTTTCTTGTCTCTGCCGTTCCCCCTTACCTACAGTGCGGAGAGTAGCAGGCCAAACACACTCTTGCGGATAAACTCTTCCCCTTCCTCACCACTCAAACTTTTCTCTTGCTTTATCTATCTTCCTCAGGCTGTCAATGGCACGCTTAGTGTCCCCCACTAAAGAGCACAAGGACGTGTCGTCGGCTCGTGAATCGAATCAGCTTCATTGTTCTCGCCGTGACAGCATAAATGCCATATTTACGCATGCACAGCCCGCAGTCTTCGTCTGGCTCTCCTTTCTCTGCACCAGTGCAAAAAAAAAAGAACACAGTCACTGACTCCGAAAAGCAAACTCGGTGAAATGCGCGGGCTAAGATGTACGCTTCGGGAACAAAATATCTGCGCGGAGGGAGGCGAGGGAAGCGAGACAAGATAAACTGAGTTAAAAGGCGTGTACGATCCGCCGTAAATGGTCGAAATTGCGTTTCCTTGCTTTTCATATTATTTATACGGCTTCCGCTTCACTTCACAACGCGCTACTGGCGCAGACTGTGCATTAGGCCTTTTTCTTCTCAATGCACGATGGAATAACGACAAAAGTGATCGTATGTTATATCCTAGAAAAAGAAGGATTATGAAATGTAGATTTTCGGCATTTATATTGGGTGGCACTTGAACGTATCGCTGATGTATCTGCTCTTCAGCAAGTCGCCCAAACTGATGATAAATAAATGTTTTCTCTCTCTCTCTCTCTCTCTCAGCAGAGTAAGCTGGCGAATCGAAGCTGCCACCGGCGTAAAAAACTGTTATAAGTATGCGCAATTGACAAGCAAGAATCTTGATATTTATAGGGATGCCGTCTTGAACGTTAGGGAGACTATCGAGGTAAAACTGTCTACCAGCGAGGAAAAGAGGCAGATTTTGGGTAAGCGCGCACGCAGCATGAGAATCTTCCAAGAAAGAAGGCAGATGTCTTGTCTAGGGCCTTTTTGCACTACGATTTATTCAAGTCGTTGCCTGTAAACAATTTTCACTTGGACGCGTCACGCTGATGAACTTGTTATCCTTGCTGATAAGGATTACCGACAGTGCCGCCAGCTAAACGTGTGTGTGTGACGAGACCTTCGTCAACCTCGTCTGTATCTGTTCATTCTGTAGCGCGGAAAGGCAGGTGATGTAGATGGACCGTCAGACGTAACCCGAACATTGAGGACACACCTATAATAGCCTAACTTTATCCAACTGTGAAGGAGGAAATACCAAATGCTTTGAAGGCCTTAACCGGGAATAACAAGGGACCGCGACGAGAAACCTCTAGCACCTTCAATAGCAGAATCAAAAATACCTTTAAGGTGCGTTCTGATCAAGTATGACGGAAACACCACATTGCGATTGATGGAATGGACAACTGTCCACTGTAGAAACACAGGTTTCTAGGGTTAGCAACCACAAAGAAACCCCGATTGTAGGCCCATAGAGCTTCATTTCCCAATGTCGATGGACCTGCGTTATAGAACAAGATCGCTGCGCGTCATGCTACACCCATAGATATCGCGCGCACTTTTCCCTTTTTACCGCGAAGCTGTATATAGCTAGCCGACTCGTCCATCCTTCCATCCGTCTGTCTTTCTCCTCCGGCGCAACAACACCATCTGCATGCGCGAGAAAAAAAAATAGAGAGAGAGAGAGGCGCGTGATTAGTCAATTAGCTGCGCCAGTAGTGACGTCGTTGCTCTCCGTCGCAGACGAGCGTGCGCGCGCAGCAATTTCTCTCCCGCTCCGAAATGGGTACGCCACGCGTCATACGTACTCTTTAGGAGCAGGCACATTTCGATCAGCAAAGCCATGAGCAGAACCAGCAACGAGCTGGTCTACGCCGTGCCGATGCTGCAGCCCGGGCTCAAGAACACGCTCATGCAGCCGAGCGCAAGCAGCAACTGCGTACCGCAGATCCGGCAGCCTACCAAGTCGTCGTTTAATTAATCATCTGGATTAACCCAGTGAAAAACACCGGGGCCGCACGTTTCAGCTTCGCCCGTTAACCAACTGTACGGGGTGCTTCGCCTGTGATGTTTTTCTCTTACGTCACCGTCAGGGAACGCTACCTCCGCAATCAAAAACGACGTGAGATCTATAGATTAGTCGTTTAATAAAGTATCTTGTTCTCTCACTGAACTCTGTGTGACAAATGGCCCATTCGATATTCCGGCACATCATTTCAGAATCAGAAATCACAAATGTTTTTATTTCCAACAAACTTTGTTGGGGGCCCTCCAGGCAAAATGTGAAAGTGGTCAAAAGCACGCTAGCGTGCCCACTTGATGAAAACTCTGTGACTGTCCGGCACCCCTCAGCCGCAGTGCCGGACGTACGTCTGCACGAAGAATAATCGCCAAGCATAAAAAAAACAAGAAGATATGTTTGGTGTGAAGTTCGTTTCAGGAAATCATCCACAGTGCTGGTGCCTATAAGCTTTTCAGCTTATTCTGAATTTAAAAAGGAACTTGAACGCATATATATATATATATATATATATATATATATATATATATATATATAGTTGCCACGTTCCCGAGTGATTATAACGTACCTAGAAAGTATGCTTTTCCTGATTTTTAACGCTCACACTCAGCTGCAAAAAAGAAAACGAATGTGTGTGTGGGGGGGGGGGGGGGGGGTTGGCAGTAGGACAATAATGAGCGCAGTAATAGACTTGCCCGTCAGAGCGAGAATTTCTCTAAACGCTCCCACCAATTGGAATAAAATTCTGGGTGTCTATGAAGATGTTTCAGCCTATTAACACTTCTACGACCTCCAAAAACGTTTACTCTCTTGAAGATTGTTCAACTCCTGCACACTCACTCGTGTTAGTCTCAGCAACGCCACTGAGTGTGTTACATGCGTTAGCGTCGTATTGTCTATATATTGCTTTGCCGTTAACCCATCATAATCGCGTATGCCGAAAGATCCTTACAGCATCGATAAATAAAATATTCCTTTATGTGACAAAATTTTATCACTGCAGGCACGTAAACGCGGTTTCATGCACTCACCGTAGATCTTCAGTTCTTTTTCTGAGCGAATTGTCTGGAAGGAAGGTGCATCGGCCGACACTTCGCACGCGTACAGGCCCTCCGACTTGAGGTCTGTCTCTTTCAGGTAGAGGCTCCCGACAGAACTGCGGCTCGCCTGCGTGAACACAGAACATAAGAGCAAAGCGATGACGACGAGTGGCAAAGCTGCCAGAGCATTTGAAGTCATAATGTGAACAGGAATGTTTCTTCTTTTTTCTTCGCTGGTCCTGATAGTTACAAGAACACGTACGGAAGATTAAAATTCGGTTCCGTTGGAAACAATCTTTTCCCACCTTGAGTGATAGAGACCAGCTTGAACAAGTACAGGCACGCATCGATCTGCTAGTTGTTGTACTTAAACGAAGCTCACTCACTCACTAAAACCTACATAGATATGAATCCCATTTCTGTGTACTAAGTTTTCCAATGCAGTGGGACAGAACCAAGCAGCACTGGGCACCACGAATGAACACGTGTGTGGTGTACCACTTGTATATTAGCGTCCTGTCTTCTTTCCTAGACAGTAACAAGTGCCGGTCGGCAGCCAAGTAAGCCTCCTTCCGGGTAGCTGAAAGATTCTACAGCCATTACGGCACTACTAATGCGAGAGACGCTCCCCCCGTATTAGACGTCGGCGTCATTGGATAGCTCCGTCATTGGACAAGTGCGGCGCCATTAATCAGCGGTGCCCGTTTAGCCTGTCGCGATTGTCTTAGGAAGCGCAGTCTTAGGGTGTCGTCTGGAACATCGCCAACTAGCATGGAGAAGCTGCTTGAGAAGTTCGGGAGAAAGGCTACGCCTTTTGCCCCGCCTGCTCCCCCTTCTTGGACCGGCATCGCAAAACCAAAAAGTAGCTTTCCTGGGCGAAAAAGAAGCTGTAATATTTGCAGCGACCCACTTTGCGAACACGGCGCCCATCGTATGCTTCTACGGTAACGACGATGCGTATGAGGCCTTTCAATTTGTACACAATATTAGCCAATGTACAGCAACACCATTGTCGAGAAGCGATGCAGCGACAAGGTTACAAACACTAGCGCGCGAGCTTACACTGGCACAATGCAACTCAATGGAATTCACAAACGCTTGTCTCCATTAATTGGATCCACGAATACTGCTCCGTCTTCCGCCTGGAGTATCCCCACCTGAAAAAACACTTTTGTACCACCTGAGGCTAGGCAATGTTTTCACAAATGGCTATTCATGCTGCATCAGAATAGCTGAATGGGGCAAGTGTGGACGCGAGAAGACGATTGTGCATCTCCTTTGCGAAGTTCCTCATTACAGTGCATCTTCTAAGGAACTCTCGGCCACAAAAGATAGATTGGACAATCGACTCTTGTCAGAAGAGAGAATCCCCTACACTGGTCCAGACCCTCCTTAGCACAGATGGCGATGAACGCATTGCTTGGCTTAGGAGGCATGTGGACCGAGTAACAAAATGAGAGTTGTGCTCTACACCTCTTTATATGGTTGTTTTGACAGTGAAGCTGTTTATGGCTAGGTTCTGGCGGATCACGTTTCCATGGACATAGTCCAACCATTTTTCATATATGGGCCGATCCCGAAGATCGTGCAATGCCGGACCGACCCACTGCGGAGGGGAAGCAGGCGCTAAGCACTGGCCCTACGTGGGTCGATCCCGAAAATAGTGCAATACTGCGCCTGCTCGCGGTGGAGGTGAAGCAGGCTTTAAGCGCTTTCCATACGTGGGCCGATCCCGGAGACAGTGCTGTGTCGGGTCGACCCGCAGTGAAGGTGAAGCAAGCGTTAAACACTCCCATACGTGGACCTACTCCGAAGATAGTACAATACCAGGCCGACCCGCGGTGGAGGGGCAGTTCACCATTAAGGGCCCATACACATTCACAGCTTAGCTGGTCATCCTTCTTCACAGGGTTGGAGGGCACTGAATTCTTTTTCTCTTTTTCATTTGAGTTTGGCTCTCTCTCGTTTAGTTTCAATTCACTTTAACCCTCTTACAGAGCGCAGTGTAGCCAACAGATATACCCGCCGGCTAACCTCCCTGTCTTTCTCTCTTCTCCTCCTTCTCTCTCTCTCTCTCTCTCTCTAATAGTAATAGAAGTAGAACTAACCCCTCTTATCATTTACTGTCTTCATAACTTATGTCATTATACCTTAATCGTACGGTTCAGCGAAAGGTGCCTTGACGTTGCTGTTGTCGAAGTAGAGGCATGTTTCCTGGTATTTAACCTGTAAAGCACTATTTTAGCAGCAGGCCTTCAGATGGCCTTCAGTGCAATTAATTATATGTTTATTCTTTACAGTCAAACATGCTGTGCATTTCTTTTTCCTTTTTTTCAAAAGAAAGGATTCATTCATCGACTCGAATCACCTGCACAAGTTGTATATTATCAACAGGCACTACTATAGAGCAAACTAAAATTTCGCCATTACAGATGGAACGCGACACGTCGAACGTGACGTTGAGCGTGGTAGTGCATTAGTCAAAGTGATAGTGCGTGGAATTTATAGCATATTCGAGTTAAAAAGATCCACATTGAGCACGCAGAGTATTTAATATACCCGAACCTCAACGTCCATGATTTTTCCTTGCAACCATTGGACAGAACTGGGCAAACAAAGTCGCGTACACAAATTTGTACACCTTTACTGAATAAATTATATTTCTCGGGAAAAATGGGGTGGGGGGCCATTGTTTCACTACAAATGGCTACTTTATTTATTAGTAGTGCACTGGGAGGGATAGAGAGATAGTCTTCGATGTGGAACGAAGAACTACGCATCGCGATTCGGCAGGTCCTTGACCAAAAGCATAAAAGTAGAGATGACTGTTATGACGCAACTTCCACCCAGGTCAGCTTGGGTTTCCCTTCTCTGTGTAATTGTGAAGGCCTAGTCACTCACGTCTCCTTGAAGTCTAGCTTGACACATTCCTGGCCAAAGGAAAAGAAAAAAAAGGCATGTCTGTGCAAACTAAGCGCATCACATTGTTGCAATTGACAATAGCGCGGCGATTTCTCCACCATTTGGTTCGAGAACTACCCCATTGTTTGCTGCTCTTGCTGGCTCCGGACAACTAGCATGTTTCACAACAAAACGTGATAGGATGCGCTCTGCCGTATCGTCGCCGCTCCAGCTTGCCTCATTCGCACACTTCGACTGAATGCTACGCTGCTTAGGGCATGACATTGTATAACATACGGTACACAGCGTACATGTGCTTTATCGACGAGGAGGCAATACTACTTCGCTCGTTTAGGCTTTCCTAACGCTCACTTAGAGGAGGGATCCTTCGGCTATTGCTACAGCTACAAGACGTTAGCTCGGAGCTATGTTTCGGTAGGTGTGTTTCCTCAGTTCACCGTTAAGGCTGTCGCATTCACTCGCGTTGTTACCCTGCACTTTCCGAAAAGCGAAAGAACGACTTCATTCCGCCGGGGAGCTATCACCGTCCCGTCTTGTGACCGTGGCAAGCCATCGCCGTGGGCGAGGACAAATACGGGCCCGGTCATTCGGATCGCGTTTCCTATAGCTTTTTGTTCAATGCACGGCCACCGTGGACAAACAAACAAGAAGGTACTCGCCACTGAGTCGAGACACAAAGAGAAGTTCCTAAAGAAGTAGATCACGAGCTTGTATTGAGCCGCCATTATCTGGTTAATCAATGTAATGGCACCAGTTGGCCGGCTGAAGCTTAAAGATTCATGGGACACTAATACAGAAACACAGATGGTTGCCGTTAGGGACAAAAAGTCGTTGCGACATGTCACGTACGGTCATCGTCAACGACCGTTTTCGAGTGCCGCTTGAAAACTGGCTGGTTATGCCCGACAAGTTGTGGCCCACCTCCTGTTCGCCGCAAACTAAGCGCCAACCCTTAAACCCTGAACACAGGGGATAAGAAATGTAATTGAAAAAAAATGGCAGCACAGGTGCTCATGCGCGCCCATCCATTTTTCTCCATGCTTATTCAAAAATCGTTGTTTCGGAAAATTGCGGTCGCATGTATACTGAATGTTCCTGCAGTATGAATGACAAAGGTGGGAGGTTGGGAGGAAGGGTACGACTGTTCGAGTCGCCGTGAAGATGAGTGACGCCTTGTCGCGATTGATAACTAATGTGTTGCTTGTTGTCTACAACAGCCACGAAGTATTATAGCAGCGCAGTGTTGTAAATGGGAGGTATAGAAAAGCTAGATAGTTAGGTTACGCAAAGCCCGGTATAACAGGCTGTCACCTGACCTACACAACCAGAAATTTAAGTAAGCATCAAGACGAAGTCAGCACATTAACCACTACGCCGGCACGTACCCGGAGGGGGGGGGGGGGCGCCCACCCTCGAAATTAAGTGGTATAACCCCCCCCCCCCTCGCCCTCAACACTTTCCGTGCAAAATTGACAAATTGAAACAAGCGTCGGAAGGAATTGAGAAATTAAACGATCTACTGAGGGAGAGAGCCGAGGCAACAGCCAAACAGGAAGGAAAAGCAAAAATTAACAAATTGCCATTTTCGCAGTACGCCTGTTCATATATATATATATATATATATGACGGAGTAGCTTAAGGGCGACAATTATGAGCAACGTGGCCGAAAAACGAAGACGAAAAGACAGGAAGGACCGAACCACTCGTCTTTATCTGTGTTCGTCGTTTCTTGAGTTGGTCACATTTGTGGGCCTTCAACAGCTAGCCCTGCTTCCAATCCTAACTTGACTTATGGATAGCGGCGCGGTCACGTACCTATTCTTGGCCACTTCACATTCACCTCGTTCGCCATAGTTTGACGAGTGAACCGACAGGCGAAGGAGCATGATCGAGCCGTTTCCTATGCCATAACTGCTGCTCACTGCAGAAGGTATTACTGCGGACGCAATTGCTTGTCAACCAACTATTCTTATCAAAAGGAAGTTCTGACAAGTGGGTCTAACCAGGAGGCCTAATCGTAGAGCAAAGACAACAACAACAACAACAACAACAACAACAACAACAACAACAACAACAACAACAACAACAACAACGACAATAATAATAATAATAATAATAATAATAATAATAATAATAATAATAATAATAATAATAATAATAATAATAATAATAATAATAATAATAATAATAATAAACTGAAAGAAAGCGGCATGAATCGCAAGAAGAGTGGCCACGCACGTCACGGCACAAGGCTCGAGGCTACGAGACCCGTGCGACTTCATGGAGAGTGAAGGAGCAAGATGGAAAGCGAGGCGATATGTATTCCGCGGCGCAGGGTAAGAGATTGCCCTCTTCGCAGTACGCCTCGTTCCCTTCAAGCTCTCGCGCCCATTCACTTTAGTTTCTCCCATTTTACTCTGCCTGGCGCTGCATACGTGAAGGAACGTGTCAGCCATTTCTCCGTGCGCTTGTTCACAGTTTTGTTCTCCTCTCCGTCTGCGTGCACGCGTGAATGGCCGAGAAACATGCAGACAAACAATGCTCTCGTGATTTATGACAGAGGCTAGCTTCCCCACGTTCCTGGCGCGCAGAGAGCGTGATCCGCCACTTTTATCTCCTGTTTCCCATCTTCTTCTTTTTTTTTTTTAAAGGCAGCGAGACTTCCCGGCTTTCGGCGAATGACCCACGCCCATCTCACGCCTACGTGTCTGCCTCTCGACGTGGCCTACACTGCGCTGTTTTCTCATCGTGGAAGCAATGTTTACGCTCTCTATCCGAGGCTTCGTGAGCGAATCTGCCGGCCCTGTGCCGTTGCTGTCTCGCAAGAAAGTATAGTGAACGGAACAGTGCAATAGGCGCGGAAATAAAGCTGAGATGTGTCAAGAAACTGCAAGCGGCAACGGCTGCGGGCATCAGGCGCATCCTTTCATGCCCGGCGGCAGAAAGTTACTCTTTGAAAGGCACGACGGTGCCTTTCATTTCAGTCACACCTTGAAACAATGGGCGTCGGTGCCATGGGAGTGCCGTGTGTTTGCGACGGAGGGAAGGGAACAGCTGTGAGGTGAAACGTGTCGTTGCCAGGACAAACGCGAAAGGGCGCGGAACCGGGGAGGAGTTTAGAAAAGAGCAGAGCACGAGCATTGGGAAGTGTGGAATAAAGGAAAAACGCGAGACCGACTCCAAGGGCGGGCGTTTGGGGATAAGGGAAGTGACAGAATTGAGAATGCGATCGCTTTGCTTTGTTCTCAACTTTGCCAAGGAAGCCGGATCAATAGGAGCGAAGTCGCGGGGTGCGCGTGTGTTTAGTTTGTAGGGAGTTTTTGAGCACAGTGAGTCACGCGAATGCTGGCAGCCGAGCTTATATTCACTTCCTTTCACGGTAAAAAAGTGCGTATTTAATTCCGTTATATGTGGAGGGGATAATCGATGGGTGTAGGGTGCAGATTATATGTTGTGCTTCTTACGCGTGCGCATAGCTACACATAGCTATATATATATATATATATATATATATATATATATATATATATATATATATATATATATATATATATATATATCGCATCGACATTCGCATGAGCAAGCTACCGACACTGAAATGTACTACAACACGTGTCCAATAGCATCGCTGCTAATGACACTACACGATAGGCGCGAAGAAGTTGGTAAGGCCTGGCGGCAATATTTGTCACCTAAGCTGTTTAGCCATTATCGCGCTTGCAGTATGTTGGCCATACCTGCAGCGTGAACTTCGTTCTCGACATGGTTCGACAGAGAAAGAAACGATAGAGGTAAAAGTAGGGAGGTTAACCTAGGACTTGTCCAGTTGGCTACCTTACACTTAGGGAGAGTGAAAGAGGAAAATAGATAAGGAAATAAAATTTAAAAAAAAATAGGGTCAGTCATTCACAGGGTCAGTCGCAGAACAATCTGCGCAGAGCCCTTCGGCACTTCACGAAGTGCAGAGGCGCTTTTGTTGCCTTTTGCATGCAAGAAAGCATAGGCCATGGTCCAAGGATTTTTTCTTCCTAGATCGCTCTATTATATAACAGATTGAGTTTAGCTTGTAGAGTACGTCGTTGAGTATCAAAGGATAGGCAGTGACGTAGAAGGTGCTGTGAGAGTCTCGCAGCACCCGTAAAATTATACGTCGCGCATTGTTGGCCATTTCTATTAGGAATTAATAGGCATCCGTAAATTCGACGTCCAACCACATGCGACGCAATAAAGTTGTTTCGCGGCAGAAGAGTCCAGGTGGTAGGAGCGGTCGCAAATTGGGGTCGAGAGAGTGCGTGAGCCCAGCTCCTACCACCTGATATACATGCGAAGGGGACCCAGCCAGGCGAGTGAAGCCACGCTAGGTGGCCAAAAGTCGACCTCAGAACGCAGTCCTTGTTAGTACATTCTCCTTAAGGCAACAGAAGGCTCGTGTTAAAATCCTGAACAGTACTAGCGCCGCCGAGAAAGCAATAAACCAGCTCCGGGCCTGCCGCTGCGGCTAACGCGTCTTCGCAGAAAACGTGGCACGCTTTACGAGTTCGCTGTCGTTCGAAAGAACACTTGCTCGCCGGCCTCGCTAGCTCATTAGGAATGGCCAATCACATTGTTCGGAGATCCTTGCTTTTCTCCTCGTTTCGGCTGTAATATTAGGCTATCGATTCATCCTTTTCTTTCCTTTTTGGGGTAGTAGCCGCGGTTTCTTCAGTTCTGTTAGCGTCACGGGGCATGTGTAGCCGCCGGTTAACGGCCCCTTGTATTAGTAGAGTGCTTTAGCTTTGCGCGATGCGTTATATATACATCACTGTGATACGTACGTCAGGGCCATTGCGCATGCGTTGCCTCTTGGTTCAAAGGCGGTATAAATGCAGAAACATGCATACAGTCACCACGTACCTTGCTGGTGAAGCAGCGCACAAACACTGACACAGTGAAGACAAGCAGGAATAGACGACATATGTATAGGCTCAAAAGTAGCTCCGGTGCTTAGCACAATTTTTTTAGGTAGTATAGACAAAGCGATAGTTGCAAACCTTAAAGACTTAGCGGTAAAAGTGTTCCGCTTTGTGGACGATTTTTTGGTTATAGTCGAACATGGTGTTTTGAACGTAAGAATGAATGAAGTCTTAAAGGTGTTCAAGGACAACAGCCAAGGACTGGCTTTCACTGTTGAGTTGCCGAAGAATGGCAAGCTACAATTTTTAGATTTGGCGTTAACTTCCACACCGGACCACGTTTGCTGGTCATACAATCCACGATCAGAAAAACCCTTGCTTAGTTATAACTCGGGACACTCTAAAATTGTAAAAAGTGGCATACCTATCTCGTGCCTGAGGGCTGCCTTAACTAAGTCTTGCCCGGAAAAAATAAAAGAAACATTCAGCCTACAGGTTATCAGACTAAAGAATGCAGGGTATGAAAAACATGTACTCTGTACATCAGCGTATAAGTTGATCCGTTATGTGCGCAATGGCTATCAGAAAGAGCGCAACAGACTAGAGATTGACAGCAAAAAAATTGTGTCACTACCATATGAACACAAAATTGCGCATAACTTAAAAAAAACGTAGGTGGCAGATACGGTCTACGAGTAGTTTTTTCAGCGCCTAACAAACTCGGAAAAATATGTGCCGGACTGGATCGTAGAGTTTCAACAAAAGTAAAAGAAAATGGACGTAAGTGCACAGTCAAGCACAAAGAAAAACTTGTCGAGTGCAGGTCTTCTGTAGTCTACTGTTTGCCCATATCGTGTGGGAAAGTATACATCGGCCAAACGGGTCGTTGTGTAAACACGAGACTTTTAGAGCACAAAAGGTCACTAGAGAGAAACATCCATTCCCATATTAAGGGGCACTGCTCACAACATGGGTGCTGGCCGCTTTACAATGATACCACTGTTTTATCACACCATAAGGATCAACCAACCAGGGAAATAATCGAAGCCTTTCATATTCACAAGAGGGGAGAGGGTTGTATCAGTCAGCCATCGGTACATCTAAGCCATGGTGAGGTTGCGTTTTTGGAAGTACACTAAAAAGAAGAGAAAAGAAAATGTGTAATAAAAATGGTTGTTAGGGTTGCAACAAATTACGATAGGATTGCACACCAAGATAGATAAGTGCCATGCCTTTGACGCCCGAGTATGAGCGGGCAAACGATATATATATATATATATATATATATATATATATATATATATATATATATATATATATATATATATATATATATATATATATATATATATATATATATATATATATATATATATATATATATATATATATATATATATATATACAAGCCTCTAATCTTGCCATGATTTGCTTTGATGCCTGAGGGGGCGCAGGTATATAAACATGAAGTTTGTGTTCTGAAATAAAATAGTTGCGAGTGCAGCGAGTGTCGTCTATTCCTGCTTGTCTTCACTGTGTCCGTGTTTGTGCGCTGCTTCACCAGCAAGGTACTATGATCACTCACCAACTAGCCCAACTTTCCACGTTACAGTCACCACGTACCGTGCTAGAGCGCCGAAGTATATTAAGGATACAGTGAAAAGTTAGGTTTTCAAAACGTTCCGTTTTCACAGGAGGCCTCATGGTAACATACCGCGTAGCACACAAAGCTCAACGTCTATTATTACTGCATCTGCCTTATTAGTTAGGCGAAACATCTAGTCTTTTTTTCTTGTCACTCATTTTAAGTCGCAGTTGCTGGTGATATTCATGGTGCGGGATTTTTTCCGCAGCAGTAAGAGTTGGAATTCATCACTTTTCCTCAAAACTTAACCAAGTATCACTTCTTATTCGCTTTGTTGAATAACCATTATTTCAACCAATTATTTGTTTCGCTCTGGTTCCTCACTTAGGGCTCAAATAGTGTTCAACGCACTACATTTAGGTGTGCACTCCATGTATCTAAATTAAACAAAATCTGAATGCAACAGTGATTTCTGATGAGCCGGTTACTTGCCATTTCAACTGTCTGCACTGTGCTGACGTCCACTGCTATTTCTCCGAATAAACTTTGCGTAGTACACATAGCAGCAAGAAATCCTAAGCTACATGTTCGATATATTGCACCGCACTTTCTCACTGAATGCTGAACTTCTATGACACTTTAAGAAAATCTCTTAAATCTGTGAGCTTTTTTTTTTTTGGAGCTAGTATTGTTTCATGCATGTTTAGCTAACAGACTCACAGGTTATTTAGAGATTGATTCGGCAGTGAATGTTGCAAAAATATTAATTTCATTCTTTTCACCTGTCTGTGTTCACATCCACATTGGTAGAGTGCCATGGATATGAGCCCGCAGGTCATGTCTTCAATCATGGGACCGCCCAGTGGTGGAGCGTTTTCATTTCGTGCAGCTTACCTTTTTTTTTCTTAGGGACCGACACCAGCTTGTGTAAAGTTAGATCATAAAAAATCGTCCAAGACTGTAAGATACGCTGCGAATTAACACAGTTAACGACATCGAAAAAAATTCCCTGGTAGTGATGGTCCTACATAAAAACAGTATAACGAAAAGAATAAAAAGTATTCTCTGGATAGGTGTCATTCGGCCCAAACTGAATAATTTTGAAAGAATTTTAAAAGATATGCAGCAAATTATTATTTTTAAGGTAACGAAAATATCAAGAAAGGGGCGTTTCAGCTCCCCTTGCTTTTCGTCGCCGCTCTTTCATTACCATTTTATTAATTTTTTTCTTGGCTAGTCGTTTCTATTTTAAGATCTTGAGGTCGGCAGTCAAGGTTGCGTTTTCTCTCTGTCCTTTCTGCTTCGTCGTATCTAACGTCGTGTCTCCCGTCTTCCCGTTTCCAGCCTCAAAAGTGACACGACGCGTCGAAGGAGGAACATGCCTGGAGCGTCGTTTGGGGGCCATCGCTCATCTCTCAGCGCGCTGCCGCACTCTTGAGAGCGGGACGCAAGGAAGAGCTTTGAAAACAGATCGCTGATTGTAAGTCGTCGTCGGGATGGCTATCAAATGCGCATCGCGCGCATACGAACACCCACAAAATAGCCGTGCGCCATAAGCGCAGGAGTGAGCCTACTGCAACTTCTTTCCCAGCGCATCACTCTCGTCTTATAGTGCCGTGGTAACAGCATATCCATGTCGAACGTAAGCTTTTCTTTGGGTGGGGGGATCTAGTCACCTAACCGTGCTTCAAGAAGATAACGCAGAATCGATGTTATTGTTGTTTTAATGCGGTACATTCTTTGCCTTGTGCCATGACACCTTGCTGTAGGCAGATTATAGTACTTGTTTCACCTCCTATTGAGCTTAAGAAAGCCTCGGTTGGGAACCCCTGCAGCAACGCAGGAAATATCTCAGAATGAAACTCTTTCAGAACATATTCCACTCTCGAACAGGTATAGATCCCGGGAAATATTTTTCCAAGCCTGATTACGTTTCTCAACACCTGGACCATGAAAATAAGGTTAAAGAAATAGCCTGCAAGACTGAAGTGTTTAAAATGTCATTTTTACCCAGAACCATAAGTCAATGTAATAGGCTACCATCCGATGTCGCAACGATTCTCTCAAGCGATGTATGTTCAAACTCTATACGCCCACTTAAGTAAGACAGTATTTTTGTGTGTATGTGCGAGTATGAAAGTGTTCCGGGTACATGCTTTGTTTTGCCTGCTTTATTTATTGGTTCTCTGTTCCCCCCCCCTCCCGCTGTATAAATAAAGAAGAAATAAATAAAGAAAGAAGAACAAGAAGCATAGCCTGCGTATTCACAGACCACGCAGAACAGCTGCGCGGAGCGCTTTAACCCCTTTACAAATAGTATTCACTGACTAGGTAATGTCACTGCCCTCTGATGATGTGTTTCTTCACAGGCAATTACGTTAACATGACACGATAGTTGACATGACATAATTGTTGCCGTCGCAACGAAAAAGCAATAATTCATTTGCAACGTTAAAAAAGCGCATAGTGTTTCGGGCTGACACTTGCCCTTGTCGGTAGTCATGGTGACATGTTTATGGCCCAATAAAACGAAAGCGGACAGATGGAATGCAAGACTGTATACTGCGTCCCGCTTAGCCGTCATTTCCTTATTGCGCTAGAAGCGCTCCATGTTTTCCGTGGACCTTGTGTTTTCAGAGCGAGGACACGTGTCCGTGCAGGTGACCACCTGGACAGAGTTCACAACTAGCCACCGCACTGCAGTGCGGCCGCTGTGCACAAGAGAGAGCGAGAGAGAGAGAGAGAGAGAGAGAGAGAGAGAGAGAAAAGAATGCAAAGAGAGGCAGAGAGGTTAACCAGAGGTAGTTCCGGTTGGCTACCCTGCGCGGGGGGAAGGGTTAAGGGGGATAAAAAGAGAAACAGACTGGAAGGGGGAGATAGAGAGATAGAGAGACGAGCACGAACGAAGCGCGTACACTATAGAGCGGTAGGGGGCGGCATTCTTAAAGTCTATCGTGAAGCCCAGTAGACCGCAGGAACCTTAATAAAGTAAGGCCTTCAACGCCGATGTTCTTTCGGAGCTCTGGCCTAAAGCTTTGAGTTCTGATAGCGGACGATTGTCCAACTGGTCAAGTACTCTGCACAACATCACTTGTCTCCGGGCACTATTACACAGGTCATATTACATTTCATTACATATTATTACACAGGTAATATGTGCGAGCGTCTCATCGCTGTGTACAATATTTACGAAAACGTGAGTGCCGTCAGAGTCAGCTTTCTTTTCTAAGAACGATTACGACGAAGGCGCCAAAAAAAAACCGACGAAGGAAGACGACACGGGATAACCATCCGTCGTTTTATTTGGCGCCTTTGTCGTAATCATGTATAACCAACTCACCCACCATCACGCGCTCAGTGACTTCGGCTTTCCTAAGAATACCGGAGTGTCAGATTTCCTTTTACGGCGAAGCTGCTCGTGCGACTTGAAGCGCTCGAAAACGTTATACCCGCATTTCCGGACTGTCTTTAAAAAACTAGATAACTCACAAATTTGTATTTATGGGTGAAATATGAGGCATGTTAGAGGTGGTGGGAGGGAAAGTTTTTTATGTTTGGGTTAATTAAGACGAAATGAATACTGCTCAGCTCTCGTTTTCTGTCTGTTTAAAGGCGTTATAAGACATGTTTCTATGGCTTCCCTGCTACTTTAGGAGGATCAAAAGAGAATCAGGGAGAACCAATTTTATATTTGGGGAGAATAGGCGTCATCTTATGGGTGACAAGTACAGAAATACTGTACTGTGTGGGCTCATTACTGCCTTTGCGGCAAATTACATGTGAAAGAGTTTCGTAGCTTTACAGGCGTATTTTACGAGTGGCTGAGTAAAAAATTTGCTCACTAACCTGGAAGAAGTCAACATGTCACAAAGTTGACATTTCAAGGAAATATGGATCTCTGAAAGCGTTACACGACCGTTATCTGCAATGTATCGCAGAGCCCTAGGAGAACTGCACGTGGCACCAAGTTCATTTTTGTGAAAATGCAGGTCACGTTAAGTGTAATGCGTGGCGAAGCTTTACTGTTCCTGGCTTAATTATGCATTTTGAAAATAATTACTGAACCCTACGTTTCTGTCTATATTTATGTGTTCCACAATGCACGTGGTGATTTTCCTGATTTGCTCGGTGACCCAAACTAGGCACCTGCTTGTAGCTAGTAAAAATAAAGGGAACATTGTGGGTGATGTGTAGGGGAAAGTTCAAAGTGCGCGGGTCAATTACGACATTTGCATGGAATTACGTATGCAAGCGCTTCAATGCGCGGTAGGTCTAGTTTCAAAACGTACTAAAATTCATTCCGCTGTAACGGAAGAACCATAAAGGCCAGCGAAGTCAAATTTACTGAAAATGGAGGAAACATTACGACTGATGTGCCCATGAAGTCAACGTCTGCGGGTGAAGGACGGCCTTTGTAAAGAAATAAAAGTCTGACGATTACATTACTCCCTAACGCGAAATTTGAGTGCGGCTGTGTACGTGTTTTTCTTTCGCGATATATAGAGGCAAATAATTTGAGACCGAAATCACCGCACCGACTGGTAGTGGGCCAGTGCTGTCAGTGCCTTCGCAGAGGGAAGGGCAGTGTGCGAACGCTGGCATGATACATAAGCCGGCGATGGAAGAAGAGGACGACGAAGGCGCGAGCAGTGGCACGTTCCCGTATGTTTCCAATATGGGAACGCTGGTACGATGAGCGGCATCACAGTCAGCTGTGGAAGAAGACGACGACGAACGCGCGAGCAGTGACACGAGCACGTTCGCGCGGTTACGCCGAGGGACGCCGACGCTCAACCCAGGAGTGGGCATCTAATAGCTGCTCTCTAAAAAAGTTTCTGAAGCGAGAGAGAGAGAGAGAGAGAGAGAGATAGAGAGAGAGATAAAGGCAGAATTGGACACGGAGATTAACCAGAGGATATATCCGGTTGGCTACACTCAAGGGAATGGGGAAAGAGGCGTGAAACATGAGATAAAAATAAGAATAAGAAAGAACAATGCAGAAGTGTCTCCGTTGGTGCTGTCACACAGTCTGCGAGGGCGCAATATGGTCATACACAGTGGCAATCGCCCATTAATCCATTCAACGCCATCCAGTGCACGAGCTAAGCAACCACTCCATAGCGCTACGTGTGGGCAACGCTTTAAACGGATGGGCGAGCGGGTGAGTCCCACGAGGACAACGTTTTAAAGTGCATAGTTTGAAGTCAGGCAACGGAAATTCTTAATGCGACTACTAAAAGAGAACCGTTCCGCTTGAAATTGGGCTGTGATTCTGCAAGGTAGCAAAAGTCTGTTTTCTTTTTAAGACTGCACGTGTGACAAACCTATTTTTCCAAAGCTCCTTGTTTTCTTCTTATAACGCTTGGTTTCACCTTACAGTTAAATCGCTGGCATTACTACCATGACTGCTTTCCGTTAGACTTTTTGATACTGTAGATTTCAAGCTTCCTAGTAGATAACATGACTCTGGTTAGCTCAGCGGAATGTTTAAACACGGCTAGTATATCTTCGAAGAGTTTATTTTGTCGTGCAAAGAACCACTAGAGTCTGAATATAGCCAACTAATAAAAGCCTGTAAATGAGCGCGGACATTATACAAATTAACAACGAAAAACATGCTTCTCACATAACCACTGAGAATTCGGAGATGAGTAACTGCGGCCAGTTCACGGTCCCTGCTAAATCATTGCTGTGCCGTGCTATAGGTCAGGAAATTTCACGTCACTTCACCAACTCGTATTTTTTACTTGTATGCACACGGACTGCTTGGAAAGTTTTTCTGCCACTTCGATCTGTCCCTGTTCGGACCTGTAAACGTGCCGCCCTGTGTTCGAGTATTTATGAAACGGCAGAGCGTTGTGCGGCTTACGCATTTCCAGCTGTCACTGCGCACGCCAGAACTAGTGAAAGCGAAGCCGGTCGGATTAAGAAAAAATAGGGCGTGCAAAAAGCGGCGTTCGACTTTCTCAGCCAAGCACTCAGACGTTAATGTGGGCCGCGTGAAGCTCGCCAGAGTCGGCGCTCCTCAGTGAGTGTACCGGCGGTCGATTAATTATTGAAATCCGCGAACTGCGTAGTCGCGAGGAGCTTTGCGCGTGGCATGTACACGGCCTCGGCTTCCCGCATTATTAATCCAGCCGGTCTTTGCCTTCGTTCCAGCCCCGTATCCCAACCCCCTACTCGGGGCAGTTCTCTCATCATTCCTATTTCTTCTTTGTTTTTTTTTTCTTTTTTATTCAGTGAGAATCAAAGGCATGCTGCTTTTTTGCAGTACATAGGCTGGAGTTGTTTGGGGCTTGTGTCTGGTTTCGTCATCTGACTCAAATTCAGGATGATTTCGTATGATCGAAAGGCGCGGTACGGATAAAAGGGACGGCTTAAACTACATATTAACGTAAACTGACTGCTTTTGACAGGCTAGACTGCTTTCGGCGAGGCCTCCGTGAATCGCGGATCGCGCCCCTGGACATCCCCTGGACTGCAGACGCGTCAAAAAGACGCGGCTTCCCCTTTGGGAGTTTGCCTGAGACTCCGGCGTAGCCAAGAAAGTTTGACAATAGTCCTCATACACAGTTATCCTTTACACTCACACAAGTTCTCAAAAAATAACGTGTACACGGCCCGTTTTTTACTGTTATACATCGGTTGCTGAGGAGAGATTGAGGTAACGAGTACCTCGCCATTTTTTACGTTATACAGCAGTAATTAGATGCATTCATAATAACAAATATAACAACTAGTTATTGAAAAGTGGCAATGAAGATAATCATAATGAAGATAACGATGCCGTAATGATGTGTTCACTCGACATTTAACGTCTGTCACGCGGCTAACCGATTGATCTATACACTTCGCGGTCTTTATCCATTGACTATGGAAAAAGAACGCGCACTTTTTTCTATGCAAATCTCTCAGGCTTAGCTACTAGTCCCCTAGCAAGGGCTGTCTATTTTTCTTGTTTCCGCACCGCCTGCTAAATAGCCGACTACAAGTTCTTTTGCTAACCTGCCCGTATTTCTTTCACTCTGTTGTTTTGAAAGAATATAAAGTTCATTACCTAGAGGAAGAACTGGAAGTTTTGTGCTCACGTTGCATATTATGCCCTTTCAGTCTAACAGGAAACTAACAGCTAGCACGACATCACCTTGGAAGCGACTCCCTCTCCCCCATCTTTTTTTCTTGCCTGAACGTACAGTTCGCAGAGGCAAAACGCGATCAAAACAAAGGGTAGCTATTCAAATAGCATTATACTATTTCTAGGCAACGACAAAGTGATTATCATTGTTTTTATTTCTTAAAATTATGATACTGGATACTGTTGCCTCACCGAGTACGTGACTCTGCGTACTGTGTGCTAGTTCTCGTTGCTACTCAACTACAAAGCCAAGCACTGACGCACGTTCTGCGAGTTAACCATGCCTCAGTGATCATGCTTCAATTTTCGTCCATCCCGCATTTACATTTGTTGCTCCGACCATGTAGCGTAGTTTCTAGTCGGCGGTAGCAACGATCGACCGTTTGAATTGTATGCGTAACCCAGCACGATGAGCACCCAGACATAACTAGACACAGAGAATAGAAAATTACAGACTAGAGGGAGACAAAAGTGAGTGCTGTCGGACGTGCAACGTGCCGTGCCGGCCATTTGAAACCAATAGTGTCGTGCTGACTTGCTGCTGCCAGATAATAGCGATATACGTATTACACTCGGTGGGCCCCCTATACAGAGCGTAAGGAAACGACAGAAACAGTTTATTTCTCGCGTTGCTCTGGGCTCTATATGCAGCACACGTCTGCAGTTGAGCGCAAGATGATGACATGGTACACTGCGCTTTTAGTGGCCGGTACATCAGCCTGAATGTGCGTGCAGATAAAACGATTAGGCGTGAAACTATTGAAACAATGTGAAATTACGCGCATTCCAGCGGCTGGCAAATTATAAACAATGTGGACAGACTGCTTGGTACGTTTCTGTACAATAAGAGGTGGCCTTCTACGTATAGCATAACAAATCGTATATGTAGTACAGTGCGCGCAACATCAAAGAAAGGAGGAGGGGAAGAGAGAGAGAGATAATAAGACAACACACTTTCATAATTACATTTATCATTTGTGTTGTAGTGATGGCATGGAGAATGCCCAACCAACCAGCCTTTCCTACACCAGTACATTTGTCATCTTATTCAGTGTCACCTAACTTCGTTGAGCATGTTTTTGTATTTCTTTCCCCCAACCGGGCGCACAACTTTACAATCCTTTTCACTTTATCGCAAAACGTCTAAAAACCACCGTTCTTTTCAGCGGAGTCTGACAACTCCAGCAAGCAGATCGATGCTACCACCCCCGGCTTTCGTGGACAGTGATATTAAAGCTCACCGCAGCTGGTGCTGCATAGCGCGTCTTCAACGCAGAAGGGGTAGTGATATGACTGGTGGCCGTGACAGTTTTGCGAGAGACAACACGCCAGACTCAGCTTTCGGGACAAATGACATGGGTAAGCATAACAGGGGGAACAGATGTAACAGGTCGAGAGGTTGGAAACATTTGATTCCAGCGGCCCTGTATTATTTGTACAGTCGAGCGCCTCTATAACAAACACCTCTACAACGAAATCGCATGTATAACAAAATAATAATTCTTTCTCGGTGCGCGACAATTACATCGAAATGTTCTCTATAACGAACGATTTCAGAATCCCCAAGCACTTCCTTCTAATGGCGTTCGACTGTATATCAGTTGTTAGTAAGGCGTGGCCCCGAAGTCGCAACCAGCAGGCCCAAGTCCTGGTCATGTTGATGATTATGAATTTAAAGCCATTGGCATTTACTCAGCAGCGCCCAGTCATGGCTCGCACGTCCCTTGTATTTTCCTCTTACACCACTAAGTGGCGATGCCACCGATCGCGGCTGCAGTTCTTACAGGGTTAAGGTGTTGTGAGCGATTAAATTTATTGAAAATAAACTACATAATTAATAAACTTACTGAAAGCCGAGTGCGTAAACTAGGCTTTCAGTAAGTAGGCAAGCGAAGAGGGCAACATGTTATTTCTCCGCATCGTTGCATTCGAAAAAAAAAAAACTGAAAAGAGGCCAACTTACGTCCACGTAGACTCCTGACAATCGGTACGCCTGTCCCGGCGGGTTCTCGTTGGGCAGGTACCGGAAGAATTCCCTGTTATTCTTGTACCATTTCACGGAATACAGGTCGTCTGACTCGAGGTCGAACGAGCAGTTAAGCCAGAGAGGGTCGCCGCGGATCACAGCGCTTGGCATGTCCAACCGCACCAACCGCAAGCCATTGCACAGTCCTGCAGGCACAAAACATACAGCTTTAGAATAATAAAAAAAAGAATCCAAGCTTTTCAACCATAAACAAAGTTTGGCACGTCGATCATGTAGTGCGCTGTTTTATTTCCATTACATTCTCTGGCGTTGCCCCTCGTTGCGAGGCACGCAACGAATCAATGAGGACAAGTGGGTTCTCCGCTCTCAAGAACCACGATGCCGGGGCCGATGCCGGGGCGCAACTATAGGCTGTCCGCAGGGCCCATGATGCGGCGGTCGGGCATGGCCTGACTGTCCCAACGTGGGAGCGGCCCGCAGCGTGCTGAGTCGCGTACCTCAGGACCATCGTTAAAGTTTTGCGTCCATACATCCATGTGTAGCCATATTCCACGCTCTGTCCTGTGTAAAAGGTTCTTTTTTGCTTTGTTTTTCGTGTACTGACTGAACAAGTACTCTGGTTTGTCTGACCAATATATCGCGCTCTGACTGTGCAAATAGCGTATAGAACGCTACGCCTAAGGTATATGATGGTTTATTCCTCCGTTATCGTTTTCTTTATGCTTTTATTTTTTTATTCTTTATATATTCCTCACTCACTCAGGTTAATTTTTGATCAATTGGGATAGCTAGCACTACGGTGTTCTGTTTTCTGAGGATATTACCATATATTAAACCGCAACACTTACTTGCATATTGTTGACAGAGAAAAATATAAACGTATCTGAAAGTCTCACTTGCCCAAACCTTTTGCTACTTCGCCTTGGTATAAATAAACCAAACATGATGACCAGCAACAGGTTTCTGTGAAACTTAAGCGTAACAATGGTACCCCGCTTGAAAGGGCACTGCCATGTCCCTCCAAGCTATCGGCTTCGGAGCGGCATACGATTTTCAATTTCCAGGGTTCGATCAAGCACAGGCGCGAAGCCCAAGTTGGTTTCTGGCTTATAAGCATAACAAAAAAACATGCAAATCCAAAGCACATGTTGCGGCCTATGTGAAGTTATGCTTTAGTGAAGCGGCCAATCGAATGCTGTACAACTCAATTCAATCCGTACAGTTGTGTTTATTCTCGTCCTACGCAACGTGCGACCTTATGCTTATGTTTATGCTTATGCACTGTATAGGTTACAACTTTATCCTCGTGCAATGTTTATTTTTATGCATTGAACTGTTTACAGGCTATGGCGAAACGCAAGCACAAATTAATGTGATGTCTGCCAATTATTGTGAGCTGTGAGATTTGTAGCTATGACGCATGTAGGTTGCCTTCATATGTACACGATTTTATCTAGTGATGTGTCACGCTTGTCACGAACACTAATGGAGTTGGAGTGATGGGACAACAAGCGCATATAAGATATTTTTCCATCATCCCTCCTCATCCTGCCGTACTTTCCTAATCTTTCGCGCTTCTCTTTACTTCAGTTTGGATTAGCAGGCGAGATACACGCTCTTCCAGTCAACCTCCTCACGTTTAATCTCATTAAACCTTCTCGCTCTCTTTGCCCAAACCAGGCGGATGCAAAGCGTAACACGTTAGCGCAGCGACGTCACGATAAAGCAGGAATGTGGATTGAAAGGAAGAATTGGGTGGGCAGAAAATTATTGAATTGTGCGGGCCAAAATCACGATTTGATTATGAGGCATGCCGCAGTGGGGGACTATGGATAAATTGTAACCACCTGGAGTTCTTTAACGTCCACGGATGTTTTTTTGCACTTTGCCCTCATCGAAATGCGGCCAACGTGGCCGGGATAATGGGGATTACAGGCGTATGCACAGAAAAGCATAAGACATACCTAAATACATTGAAGAAATATATACACCTTTTGTCACAGTCGCACATACCCACTCTGCAGGATTGGCCAAGAATCAGAGCGTACCACTGGCGCATATCAAATGACCCAAGAGTGAGGCATTTTAGATATAATAAGCTTATCAAAAGTCAGTGAAGCCATCGAGTATCATGTGCTATTTCAATAATATGTTCATGTGGTTTAGAGATACGTATGAGCCGACATTTTATGTACGGGTTTTGTCCCCTGATTTATTTGTTTCGTTAGCCAAAGTAAAGGTGCACTCAATGTCTCTCCTTTGTAGACAAATACTCCGTGCTATATATTCAACCCTACCCAGTCAGCCCACACGCCGCTGCCCGGGACCACACGCCAACAATTGACACGTGAAACCTGGGAATATGCAAAGAAAGCTTTACTTCAAAAGTGGTGCGCCCTTACTTTTTGTCTTGAAGCCCTCCAAATTATGTGGCAAGTTGTTTGAGAATACTCTAATGGCAGCTGATGCCATTAAGGTGTTCAAACCATCGCAGTTTTTTTTTTCAGGAAACATTTTGTGCCCACGAAAAGAGAAATTATAGAAAATTCCCGTTTAACAAGTGAGTGCAAGATGGAGAAAGAGCTCTGCCTAATTCCCCATCAAAATAAATTTTTGCTACAGAACAAGCACCACGTTTTCTCATGTTTGCATTATCGGGATTTTGGGTAATTGGGTGTAACAATAAGGGTGTCTTAGCTTTTGTTATCTGCCGGAAGTTATACTGAAATGTATATATAACACATGATTCCCTAATATTAGCTTCAGTTGAGAGTGAGCGCTTGTCTTGTTTTCTATGTTGTCCTTGTCCCCTTTTTTACGCCCTCTACGTTCATTATAAACAGAAAGCTTCCTGCGCAACTTGCTGCATTATAGAATTATCGGCACTGACACTCAGAAAGACCAACATGTTATCGGGAACTGTTCATTCCGGTCGCCCCTGCTTGATGTCCTATTGTATCGCGCTATACACCCTGTCCTACTTATCAATTACTACGCTTTCCCATTTCAATATTCAAAACGCTCGACACTCAAGACATCCATATTAAGCTGGATGAACGATGAGTCTTCAAGAATCACCGAAACTTCCGCCTGTTAGCGCTGTTTCCTTCTGCTCGAGGCGTAAAGCGACTGCCGTAGTGAGAAATCAAATCCTCCACACATCTTCCCTGTTACAGCATGTTGCAAGGTGCTTTGGAAAATGGAATTTAGAAAAGGAAGATGCATATGAGAACAAAAAAGGAAAAACTGGTTCAACGAAATGGCTTCTACATACACCGGAAAGTTCAAGGAAACGTGTCCTATCAGTCTGATTTCTGCAAATTTTCCTCCAACCCATTCGACCGCATGAGTAGCAGTTGAAGGTTATCTTCTAGAACGATCCTTCGACCGCTTACCACCTTGCTCTCTCCTGCCTCGGTGAAATACGATAAGTAAACACGCAAGTGCCTCTGACCTCCCGAAACCCGAGGAACAAGGAAGCCGCGCTGCCATCGCGGCAGCATGACAGTCGACAATACGTACAAGCGCAGTGCCGATATACGCCACCCGTGCCGCGTATCTCTTCGACTCCCATCAGCCATTGTATCCTCCGGGGCGACCGCCCGCCGCTTTTGTCAATATTACATGGCATTCCCTTTCGAGGACACGTACTCGTATCCTTCGCCTCTTGCTCCGGCCTGCTTCTTCTTCTTCGATGCGAGGAATCGGCTGGTCAGCGGCTGGCTGCAGCCCTCCCCAGTTCTGCCCTGTACTGGCGAGGCAATGGCTGCGCCTTCTGTGTATATCTCGCTCGTCGGTCGCTGTTCAGCGATTATTCATCCCCGCGCGATGTATTCAGCGCACGCGCGCACGTCGGCTGACCGGCAGGAAATCCATCTCTTCCGGTGCGCGTAGAAATGCATCAAGATTCGGCATCGGACCCTTCTGGGGAGCAAGATATATGGTCGACACGAGAGAGAACCGCCAAATACAGTGGGGAAAGGAAGAAAGCTACGAGAGGAAAACGAGAAGACAGCGTCCTGTGGACTATGTGAAGCGTGCGGGATATATAGCAACGCCACAGAAAGCAAGCGAATGTTCGAGCAGGAGATGGGAGAAGACCGCTTGCAGTATTATTTTTGTTCCGGTACCTTCGTGTGCAAACGGAATGCGGGAATAGCGGTCCTTTATCCCACATGCTACACAAAATTTAAGAGAAATATGGGACATATGGAACGCGCACGGTTTTGCCCCTATACCGGCACGTGATACGAAGAAAAGTATGGATGTGGAATAATGACTAAAGCGTAAATATGGGCTCATTGGTTGTTAGTGACAATCTAGTAACAGTGCGTAAAATGAGGGACAAGCATAGAAGAGACATACACAGTGCTGTGTGTGTCTATAATATGTTCGTCCTTTCTTTTACGCGCTGTTATTACATTGAGTAATGAGCTAGGGAGAGCTCTGGATGGAGGTTATAAAGCGTGCCAGCAAGATAGTGGATACTTCAGCGAAACGTTTCCCGGCTACTTCTGAAGTTCTCGCCTGACAGATTAAATTAGCGAGGGGCAACACTGAGGCAGTATTGTTTGAGGACGTTGCGTGCAGCGAGTCTTCAGACTATGGTATTATCATTGGTGCTCCCACCTGTCCTTCGTGTTGCTCCGATGCCTACAAAGAATTCCCTGTAGCTTCAGGACTCTTGATTTACGACTTCGCTTTATGGATTTATCACTGCTCAGCTAAATGGTTTCGAGACTACCGTTGTCTTCAGGCATTCTAAGGCTAGGTCAGCCAGCAAGCGACAACCATCTCCTCCTTTTCCTTCTGGGCGCTTTGTTTAAATGTATCAGGGGCCAAAAGCATCGCACAGAGCGGTTGTCCTACTCCGGTGGCCGCTGCGTATGGCGCGCCCGCGCCTGCCCTATCTTGATTGAAAGTGATCTGGGATAAGTACAGAGTGCGCCGAGTGTTGACAGCTTGACAGTGTTGACAGCTTCGTGTGCGCCGTTTTCTCGCCAGTTTGCGTTGAAGCGAGAGGCAGCACGAAGGTCAGTTCGCTCGCTGCTGGGAGCCGCTTCCTCACTCCAGCGTTCTGACAGTGAGTGCGCGCGGTCATCAAGGGAGATGCGTCCATATTTGCTTGTACGTGCGCCACACCATGCTTGTTATTTTAGTAAGTGGATGTTTGCAAGTCTATACAGCCGATAAAGCTACTATCTTTACTTTGTATAGCTGTCGACTAGTTTGCTGTTGCAATCGCCTCTCGGGCTAAACTGGGACTTTTGTTTTCTTCATGAAAGTAATAACACAGACTGTCGTGCATATTACTGCTGCTGTGGCCAATGCTCCGGTTACTGTTTCTTTTCATTCTCTTCTCTTTGATCTCTTTGTTCTCTTGTTTCAGTCTTTCCTGTGAGTGCAGCTACTCGTGTTCACTTCTAGTTATCGTTGACGTATACCTGCAGTTATCGTTGTAATAGGTAATGCAAGATCGAAGTGACTACAAATGCAGCAAAAAGGCGGAAGCAAAATAAGGAAAGCGTTTTACGCATCTTAACACAGCTTAACTGTAGTTACAGTCGGTAGGGATATATAAGAAATGGGAAGTTATTTCTTTACTATGAGCAGCACAGGCAAGAAAGTCTCGTCAAATGCATCAGCGCGCAACGAGCAACACGAATTCAAATGTGTGTTTCAAAACCAGGAGGCAAGCATGACGTGGACAATTGCTGGGCTCGTTCCTACGCATTTTATACTTGTCAGGACTGCTGGTAATCGCCAGCAGCTTGGTAAGGCTGTGTGTCCACCTCAAGCACACATGCCGTGCCAGCGGTGATTGATGGCAAATGTGTATAGTGTTGGTAACGCGCTGAGAAAATGGTGGGACACAAAACCAGGTGATCGGATATACAGCGTTAGAGAATGGTGTTCGCGTGCGTCTAAAGGAACGTCCCAAAAGAACATATGCGTCATGGCTCTGTATAGCCGTGTGCTAAACTATGAAATTGAGAAAGATCGCTTACTGGAACCAAATTGAGCGTTTTGTTTTATACTGATATGTTTTCTGTCCACGCAACCATGCATATACTCTGCTTCCGATATATGATGAATTGTACGAGAGCGTCATCAATAACGGGGCATTGCGACAACTTGTCCAAATTATTATTTTGCCTGCAGTCTCTTACGCTGGGTCTTCGCAGCCCACAATGTGAAATATAATAAAAGCTTTGATATTTATGGTGGATTGATTAGACGGATGATGGAGCAATCAGGCTGTGGACAGAACTCATGAGACTTTTAGCCCCAGAAACAAGTTACTTCTCTATCATTATCACAGAGGTAAGCTATTCTGCGGTAATTTGCTACAGAAGAGTTTCCACAACTTACCATTCGGCGGACATTTCTTTTGTAGTTATTTGTGAAGAGGACTGTTCAACAACAATTTTTAAATTACACTGGCTGGTACCACATGATTTTTCTATCTGCCCCTAAGCTGATGACACGAAATTTGGCACATCCAATCTAGTTGTACTCCCAGTAGCAATGGCTTACTTTAAAAAATAATGCAAAGTTTCAATAAGATACCGAAGCAAACATTTAAATGACATCGTAAAATCTTTTGTACAGAAATTCCACAAATAACCGTAATTTTCTTTTCTTTTTGACGTATGCCAGTGCCATTTGCATTTATTCTGCAGTCTTTTCTCTGTGTTCACTTCGAGATGACTCTGTTTTTTATTCGTGCTAATTTTCTTTCTGTTATTTTTGCACGTCTCGTGAACTTGAGCATTTCGTTCAGCCAGTTAAGTTGGAAGCGAACATGAGGCTTTCATTAGAGAAGGACAAGAGATTTTATTTGCAGGACAAGCACTGGGAAAGAGGGAAGGGGAATGAACGTATAAGGACAAATGATGATGAGGATAAGGGAAGGAGGGGATGTCTATGTGCATTACGTGGCGGTCCTACTAAAGCTGCTAATCCGCTTCTATGTTCACGCCCATGGTATTCAGGAATTCCAACAACAAAAACGTTTTCACTATATGAATGTCGCGAAAAATGCGAAAGCACCGCTCTTTCTTTTTTTAGCGCACTCGCAAACAAAGGTGACGACTAGTCACGTACAATTACTGCCCTATCACAGTCCACGGCATGTCAGCAATTAAATATATTAGGGGGGGAGAAAAATTGTTTGATTATTTGGTTGACTAATCAAAAGATCGCTTTTCTATCTAATCTGGAATTTGTCGACGATGATTTTAATTTTATTTATTTAATTAATATTGTGTGTGTGCGTTTCGTGATCAAGGTAGGTCCGTCTATCGAAACGTTGGACAGCCTTTTCTAAGGCACCTTATTCCTGTTTATAATATTTATTCCGCCTATTTAGGAACATTTGTCTGACTTTCTTTTTTCAGGATTTCGTTTACATTTTTGGGTGGCATGTACCTGTGCATGTACCTGTGCTTACCTATATCATTGTCATTGTTCTGCATTTCTCTTTGGCAACTCACTCACTCACTCACTCACTCACTCACTCACTCACTCACTCACTCACTCACTCACTCACTCACTCACTCACTCACTCACTCACTCACTCACTCACTCACTCACTCACTCACTCACTCACTCACTCACTCACTCACTCACTCACTCACTCACTCACTCACTCACTCACTCACTCACTCACTCACTCACTCACTCACTCATTTACATGATTGGGCATTCAATCATTTTGTCACTTGCGCGATCATAACTACGTTCACGTTCTTCCCTCGGGTAATGTGTTGGGGCGACGCCGCTTCGCAAAATACATCGCAGCGCGGAACTTCCCAGAAGAGCTAATTAAAGGATGATCCACTTATGCGTGCCAGCAGGCAGTGAGATGGAGGATGCGCGCAGTGCGTAAACTGCAGCAAAGCCAACGAAACGACCGCTCAGAAAAGCGGAAGGCACGATGACAGCTCGGATGAAGGGCACTTCCAGCCGCATGACAGCGCAGCGTCCACAGCGGGCAGACGCTCTCATCCCTACTTCGCGAGGATGAAACGAAAAGAAGAAACGCATGGCGAGAAAGAAATACGGCTTTGTCAAAGTTTGGCTCGCTGTCTCGTCAGATGCACAGAGAGCGCCTCTTTCTTGTTATGGTATGTCTTGACTGTTTCTTACAAGGACGAGCCGGGCAACTACTATCGCTGCCTGTTTGCGAAGATGATAGTCAAGGTTTTTATTATGCCGTGCCTCGTAGACTCTATATGGCGCATAATAATTTATTTAGTTATTTTTGTCATGGTGTTTGCACGTCGTCTGTGGAAACGTCCCCGTTTGTGTTGTTTAGTCAAGTGTTGAGCTCCAAGTTTTTGAGCAGCCAGTCAGAGTAGTCTCAGTTGCTTGTTTAGGCGACACGGCTAAGGCAAAATTAGCTGTCGCTTCCCACGCCTGTTTCAAGGAGTTTGTGAATCACTTCTTATCGAAGTCAAGAAATTAATTTGAGGTTAAAACCGGCTATTTCAGAAATGCTTTACCGCAAAAAGGGTGGCACGCAGTTGAAATGAGATTTAGTATGATCACACAGACGCCACTACTTCGAATTTTGGTGCCTACGAAGCGCCAAAGTCAAAGGCTATCTCTCAACTTACGGTTGAGTTCACGGTGTCTCATCCCTTCGCTGTGCTACAGTGTACTAGATAGCTACTTGCAGCTCTTCTCGCACCGAGAGACAAAGTAGCACATTTTCTTTCGCACTTATCGCGATGGCAATCACACAATTTCAGAGGGTCGAACAAACTTCACCTTCGTGTTCGCCCGCGCGAGTATACGTCGGCAGCGGGCACATCGGCTAAGCGATGGATGCCACACTCCAGACTCGCATGAGAGGATTGCTAACGTAACGAGCTTCGACCATGATGGCGTCGCACATCGAGGGTCTGCAACACGGGGAAGCAGATGACCTGTTCGTCAGATGCTGGCGCTCGGTACTTGAACACGTCATCCACAGATACCAATCAGAGCACGCTGTTGTCCTCAGCAAGCCTTATGAGCTCAGCGAGCTAACAACGAGCGCGCTCTTCGCGACACCTCGCGGCAGCCGCGGTATCTGCATACGCTAAGCTGCAGAAGCAGCTGCATACAACTGCAGTGGCTGTCTATGCGCACATCAGGGCGGGAGTGCGCGCTCGTGCTCACGTGTTCCAGTCTAGCTGCGTCATATGTCCACACCAACTTTGTCCGGCACCCGCTTGACCAACAACCATAGCAGCTACTCCAAATTGCGCATTTTGCGCAATAGCTCAATACGAAACCAAGTCTGCCAACGAGTCTAGCCAGGAGCGGCCAGGAGTGCGCGCGTGTTGGGAACCGCGCGTCTGGTCTGACAAGTTTCGCTTGGTTCGAGGTTTGTTGTCTGTCAAAACACTGATGGCAAGTAGTGTGGCCGAAGTTTAATTACTAAGGGGGCAGGTGTGGTCGAGCGTTAGCAGATGACAGTCGAGGATGATGCGGTAGCCGTACTTCTGGAGGTACGTAATCCTTATTGAATTTCGAAACGCAGATTTTTGCTAACTCATTCAGCCTGTTTATTAAACTGCATCCGTAAATATAAACCGTAACAGTAGGCAAAACCACACTGATCCAAACACCTATCTTGAATAATGTCAGCTAGTGGCCAATAGCAGCCGATTACGGGAATATACTATGACAAAATATGAAAGCCTGAAAAAAAGTAAGAAGACGGCTTCTGTTGAAAAAAAGAGTGAGAAAAAAATGACTTCGCGCTTCGATTGCGAGCTCCACGCACCGCACACGACTACGAAATTTGGCTGAAATATTCACAACAGCGTCTGCTATCCGCAGACTGTTCTAATTTTTTTTATTTTTTCGCCAAGCCGGGGTGGTTCAGGACCCATTTAGGGTATTGTGCTTGCTTGTTAGCCGTAAGCCGAGTTTGAGGATTAGACAATATTCATTCTTGAAGATCTCCAGTGTGCAGTCAACCAGAAAAAAAATTAATGCGCTGTAGCTTCTTTATATTCATTTTTACAGCAGCTTTTACTTCGGTGGATCACCTTTATTTATTAATTATAATTATCATTATATCGCTTAAAATAGGTTTCAACAGGCATACGCGGATATTCAAAGGGTGTCGAATGTGTTATTCACTAATAACCTCTTCCAGAGGAATAAATGGAAAGGCAGGGTGGTTGACCATGTGACAGTTTCTGATTTGCTACCCTTCACTGGAGGAGTGCAGTCAAGAGGATAAAAGGTAAATGGAAAACGAGAGAGTACACTAACAAGGTGAGCGCAACATATGCGCGAAATTATCAACACACTGAAATGTGAAACTATTCGCGCAAGCACTGCGTCGAAGGATCCGCGTCGTTTACACTCCTGAGAATCGGCCAGTCCGCTTTATGAATCTTTTGTGCACGAAATGAGGGCGGAATGTGGAACATTCCTTCACTCAAGAAATCTGAGCAGTGCGCTCAGTGTATTGTGTACATACAATGCCCTTTGGGCAGTCGTAGTGTGCAAATTGTCTAAAGGCACACGGATAACGTCCAATAATGACGTTAGTACGAATATGACTCGTTTATCCGCAAATGGCACCTCGTAAGCAGGTATAGAGCATGTCAGGAAGGAGAGCATGCTGTGACTCTGCCAAAATCTATGAATACGATAGTACATGGGCCATTCTTCTCAACATTTAAGCCTACCAGCTCCTACCTTATATTGCCACATCCATTGACAATATGTGTGCTCAACTTCCAATGCACCTGCTGCTGGAAGGGTAGGGATTACGGTGGACGCAGAGGCTGTCCTTCACAGCAGCCATAGTCAGCCTGGAAATCCGTCGGAAGGGACGTTGGCGATGCAGGACAACTTCAATGACTTCTGTGTGGGTCAAATCTCCCATACCATTTCCTTAAGAATTGCGAACTTGTTCTTAATTTTAGGACATTCTTAAGAAGTGGCGTCTTGAGAACCGTGAATGGTAGGTGTGTTCTGCATAATTCTCCACACGTCGATACTTATAAGGCGTTCCACGGTAGGTGTCTACATAGTGCACTTCATTGTGGAAAGTTTTGCTCATACTATACTACGACAACAAGGGAAATACACAAAAACCAGTGCTTTGTGCCCTTTTCTTGTTGTCGTCTAATGTGCGCAACACTTTCCACAATAAACTAGCCCTCCTTTCCATTTTATGACATAGTGCGCATCGGCCGCCTCCGCAACATGAGCTGAGTCAAGGTCGCACCTACGGATGACTCCATCCCTGCATATGTCAGAGTCTGCCACTTGCGGCATACAGTTCTCCCACTTATTCCAAAATTCCTTAAACGCCAAGAGTGTTTGAACCCGTGTGTACAAGCTCAGTGGTATGTGCAGGGATATTAATAGGCACTTCAGTAATGAAAATTTTCACAAATGCTTTATGTTCCTGCATTTCTTGTTTAACATTCGGAGTGGAGGGGCCGAGGTATGTTGGGGGCGGGGGGGGGGGTGGAGGTGGGCGTTTTATTCGACTTTGGTTACTAAATGGAATACAACACGAGGAATTCCTGCAACTTACTATTATAAGCGCGAATGGAAAGGATGCTATTAAAGGCGAATTCTAAACTCTGGTACACCCGTTATGAAGCCCCCAAGTGGAAAGTATAACTAGCGCGATATCCCCAGTTCTTTTTAACTTTTCTTGTATGATTTTGCAAAATCAGCGGAAATGATGAAGCACAAAAAGGTGTCCGAGAGTCACACCAAGAATAACACAGCGTTCCCATTCCTCTTCCCAGGATAGACGCTGCAAGGCAGCTACGTCACCTGAAATGCATGCTCTCTTTAACAGAATAAAACATGCCAAATATAAGGCGCACCAGGTTGCACGAATTGAACCCTTCGTGCAAACTCCGACCTCCACCCGGGCTTCACCGACGTGAGGCATCGGTTCTATGCCGGCTGTGGTTGAAAGTGGCTTTCACGAAGGCGCACACTACTTTGATTGGAATGACCGACAGTGCAATGCGCGAAGTCTGCAGCGTGGAAGAGAACATCGAGCATTTATTGTGCAACTGTCATTGGTTTCAGTCGGAAAGGCGAACGTTATCTATCGCATTGAGATGGCTGGATGATTGGCTGTTGTCCGTGCAGTTGCTACTTGAAGGCCGTCCCCATCGCTCGACGGCCCACAAAGCTGTGAAACCACTTTTTATTCCTTGAGGGCGATTGGCCTATGTGAACGCCTTTGTCTTGCTCAGGTCCTCCGTGTGCGCGCGCGAGCTCACCACGTCTATTCTTCCCCCTCCTCACTCTATCTCAACTTCCTATTCCCTCTTTCCCGTCCCCCAGATTAGGGTAGCCAACCAGACGCATTTCAGGTTAACATCATTGCCTTCTCTCTTTCCTCATTCCATCCTTCCTTTACATAAGCTTGCAAAGAAAAAGAAATCGTGCCAGCCTGAACGTTATTCTGAGATAAAAAATACTAATAAATGTGATGAACAACATCCGTGACTATACTCAGGGACCCTTTCCATAAGAAGACAGAATGGTAGCAGCTGCGCGGGGAAGCCCAGAAGTTGCGGCTTTCTTCCTTTCTTCAGCATATCTTGATGGTTGTCCCTTCCCATCTTAAAGCACCACTATGGCTCGAAGAGAGACCATGATGGCTCGACTTTGGTACTACATCCATTCCAAATAAATAAATAGAGAACAAAAAACGACGTTTTAGCGAAGAAAAATCAAACAAATGTGTTCAACTGCCACTTGCCAAGTCGGCAGCAGCAGGGGCTCAGTTTTATTTCCAACGCAGAGAGACAGGATCTTCTGGCGGCAGAAACACACCAGCTGATCACCATTCATCAATCACGCATCGGCGGAAACACGTTTTATGGAAGGTGGCGTGGAAAAAGATAGAACGCAAATGGAGAAAAACCGCGACCAGGACAAGAAATATATGCAGATCGATACCCTGTGCAACTATATACCGACAACATTTTAAAGCACGCATGGCAAGTTACATCAGGAAAAGGCAGTAAGTGATGTCCAAAGGTATTCGAGCACTCAAAGTTAAAATATTGGGCAAAGGACATTCTGCAAAGCAAGAAACCACGCTTCCTCTGCCACTTTTCTTTAGGCTCTATTCTTCAATATCCTTTTCTATGGAAGGGAAAAATTAGCACACACCCGAATAGTCACACGAAGCTACAAAGAAAACCCCCATACAGGTTTCTCAGAAAGAACGCCTCGGAGTTGAAGGAAAATTTGTCCTGGTCCGGGACTAGAACCCGTGATCAACACCTTTTCGGGGCGTTCGATTTACCATCTGACATAACCAGGAGGCTAGCCGATCGCAGAGCGAGAGCGAATTCATGGACAACTTGAGACACTGGGACACTGAAAATGGCAAATCAGTTCTGCGGAAGCCCGTAAGGTGGAAAAAGTTGATGAAAGGGAAATATTTTCCCCTTTCATGTATTAAGACCACTTTCTTTCTGAGAAACCTCTATGGGTTTCCTTTGTAGTTTCGTGCTACTATTTGAGTGTATGCCAATTTTTTTTTTCTCTGATGTACTTTTCTCAACCTTGCAGGCTTCCGCTGAATTGATTTGCCAATAGCCTTTTCTATAAAAGTAAAGTTGGTCAAGCCCTTTCTGCAGTGGAGGGTTATAAATTTGTCCGCATTATACATTTACTCATGGGACCTCTTTCCTGTTTTATTCAGGCTCGAATCCTTTTCACTTCGCCACTGCTCTCCTTTATGGCCACTGTGGTACTCTCTCCCCCCCTGAGGGTGGCCGCGATCAGGTGGTATGTAGTCCTGAGCACGCTAGAAAGCGCTCGGTGCCTGGCAAATAGGCCCACAAGACAGGCATATAAAACTCACTCAACATTATTTTTGCAGGTAACGTACTCACACACTCATGTGTGCTCACACTTGCTGGCACTCACTCACGTTTCTACTCACGCCCACACACACCCACCAACATTCACTAGCGTTGATGGTCACTTTCGTACACATTTACCGGCACCTACTAACGCGCTCATCTTCGCGTGCACTAGCACCCACCGACCGGCAATCCTGACAGACATACTCGCGTCCACTTGCAATTGCCAACAGTCTCTAACGTTCATGTTCACGTTCACCCAAAATTCCCGCCACTAAACTTCGTTCGTACTCAAGTTAACCAGCGCTCACTCCTGTTCATGCTCAGGTCAACTCACGTTCACCGGAAAACGCTCCCATTCATACACTCACATCCACTCACCCCTTTCGTCACTCGCTAACTCTTTATCTCACGCCTGTGAAATGAGTGTGTACCGGATGTGTGTCAGGGGGGCGCACTCGTGATTGAGAATGACGACCCAAGGCATGCAGTAAAGGCGCCCATCTTTGTTGTTACTCAGCCATCGTCGTAATGTCAATGAGCATGGCCGGGTCGTATTCAGCAGTAAACGTGGCGGCTCGTGGCTAAACAGCCGCCACATAATTATGAAAACTCTGCCTTTGGTGCTTAGGCTGAATTCTAATGAGCACTCCTGGCAGCTAGTATTTTCAACGCTGGCGATGTATTACGGAAAACACATTAACATCTAAATAGGATAAACGCGATCCTGCTTTCATAGCAGAGATTAAGTATTGCGCAAGCGACATCTACGTGCAATGTTTTTCTTAGCCGAGATGTCACTGGCACTGACTGCTTTTCTTTGATGGCGCAAAAAAAAGTTAAAAGTAGCTGTCGCAACATCCACCCGCACATGGGAAACATAGGGCCAAAGGAGCGAAATGCCCGTAAAATGCTAGAATTTAGAAAATACGTGAGTTACTTCAGCCTTCTCTATATTGCATAACGTGTTACTTATTAGAACACAGGCACGCGTGCAACATATGCTGGGCTCAAACAGCTCACTCAAGCACTCAGACAGCAATAAGACCCCCCTGCTTGCACTCTCCTCAATACCTCTAAAGCCAATAAATGAACAGGCATTCATGCCAGAAAAGCTGTATCAAGGCCATAGAGAAGCCTTTTTTCTCTTTCACAATCGGATTAGCGAGGTGTAATCTCTTGCGTAAAGTAATTTGTACTCGCCAGTCGAGGTAGTGTTTAGTGCGATAACAAAGCAAACGCCACGGTAGTAGCCAAGCACAGGCAGGTTACGTGTGAGTTTCACAAGTGCGAGCACTCATCGCCTTTTATGAGTGAAGTTGGCATTGAAAGCTCGCAGGATGCGGGTCCTGTGAACGAATCGAATTGCCACTCAGGTTCAACTTGCAGCCACTAAAACAGCGCAAGAATATATTGGTCGCGCACATTAGTACAGGTAACAAAAATGAAATACAGGCTGGCCGCCCAGGCTCAGGAAATGTTCGGCTTTTCCTCAGATTCCTTTCGACGCAATTTTCACATCTTGACTGCAAGACGAAATTCCACAATCTTAAACCATGAATGCGTCAGTGAAGGGAATATCCACATCATAACCGGCAACCACTAACAACTCCAGATTTCCTGCACCGCTGAACCACTTGCGCACACGGAACACTGTACACCAGCCATTCTTGCTATTCAAGCGTCTGTCATTGCCAGATTTTTCACGCTGCCATGACGAAGGGGAACTTAACATATCTGTATCGCATGAACACTGCACACAGCCGCAGTCTCGAACAAGAACTCGACGCAAATAACTTGCGCCCACACATTCCTCGCTTGGAAGGTGAAGGGCTCGGTGGTCATCGTGCTTGAGTAGAAATTTTATGTGTTCTGATGCATTACTCCTCATGTGTCTTTGTAAGGTTGTGAACGTAAGCCACAATGCAGTAACGTCTCTCCTTTATCCCCCTTTCTGAACGCACAGCAGAAGTGCATAATATACTCATAGCACGTCACTTCCCAGCTAGCTGCAGGAGTTAGTCTCTAGAGCGGTTGCGAGCGTACTACTGTAAAGTGATAACACTCGGTTGTGTCACTCTTCTTGTAGCAGCCTTCTGAATTACCACATTGTTTCTTGGGCTTCCAGTCAGCTTTCACGGTATGGTACATATCACTTGCCCAAGGAATCCCGCGCAAGTTACACGGAAAGCGCAGGGGCACAGGAAAGTTCGAACAGAAGTAAACCGAAACACAAAAATGTCATCAACTTTTACAGTGGCCAAAGGATAAAAGAAGAGGGACGACAGCTTGATGAAAATTATGTATATGTATTCGGCACGTGTTCAAAAGCGCGACAGCGCAGACACTGTGGCAGGATATCCTGCCGTCCTCAACCATTCAACCACCAACATGCGCTGGCGACAGAAAGAGCGCCTGTAGCTGTCTCTCGGAAAAAAAATGCACGTATATCTTATAATGGCGGCGCGTCGTCAAAAGCCGACGCAAGGCGGCGGACGGAAGCTGGAGGTTGGAGGGGGCTGGTCTGTGAAAGAACCTCGTATAAAGGCGGACCTGCAGTGCCCATGAATTATTGATCAGTGGCCGATGCCGCTTTCTTCTACTTATCGGACTACGCAGCCGGCGACAAGGCAGGGTTTTGGCCAGAAAGAAAAGGCAGCTCTGGTTTCGTTTTTCACACGTGTCTATCCCGCAGTTCTCGCCCACTGAAGGCCCAGTTTTGACGCTCGCGCTGGCTGGTTCTGATAACAAGAATGCTACCTTTCCCATGGTTTCCGTTACATAGTTTCTTTTTTGATGGAATCAATAACTGATCCCAATGCAGCGCGCCTTTTTGTTTTATTTGTTAACGCGTTGCAGCATAAACACAAAACGTTGTCTCTAATGCAGAGACTAATGTACATAAATATGAATTGCAAGTTCATCAATCTTTCCGATGCTATATCTAAGCATGTGGTAGCATAGCAGTTATCTTGGCACTGTGTGACGAGTCAATTTCAGAACCGGTCTAACAATATATTTTGTTTTTCACTTTGAACTCGTATGAAGTCATACTCTTAACTGCATGGCATCGTATCTTTTGTTAAATCTCTACTGAATGTTTCTCAAGAGTTTGTCATTTAGTGTCGTCCATAAAGGGCCTCGAGTGCTGACTACATAAACTTTTCTTATATGCTGTAATATTTTCCGGGAAAGGCAATAATCTTGCTCCTGCTTCGCCTATAACGTATGGCGTGACTGAAGCTCCTGCGAAAGAAAACAGGCACATTTGCAGTAATCGTTTTATATGTCAAGCAAGCTGAACTAAAGGCATATTACCCCCTGTTCGATGTCTCTAAAATACTGGACATATACGCAGTATTAAGGTAGTTATGTTTGTCGATGTATAAATGTCTGATATATATAGATAACCAAGATAGTTGGCCATTCATTTCATAAACAGTGCAACAGTGATGTAGAAATAGCGTACGTTCATTCGTTATTTCCGTCCTCCATCCACTGTTGCGCTGTACTTACGATAGTCTGGTCCAAGTCATTCTAGCTTCTTAATTCAGTAGCTGCGCAGCGGTTAGGTTTGTAAGAGTTGATAGCCTATTTTGATTACCCATCGTTATCGTTATTAATGTACTAAACACAGTGAAGCATAATACAAAGCTGGACAAGTTGGTAGGGTTTCATGATGTTACTTGGCGCAGAAAACACAGAATGGGAGTATTAGTTTCTTATTATCTCGTCACGCCCTGCGGCTTCCCCGCCAAATCGCACCAAGCCATGAGCTCCTCGATCCTAGGTGGTATAATTTACCTGAATTCACAGAAAGCTTCCTCGATCATACACGCTTGGTGGTGTGGGCCAAATACAAAGAAAAGACGAACTGTGTATAGTATAACTTGCAATACGGTTGCTCCTTATTTCAAGAAACCCAAGCATTGGCAGGACGAGAGCCATGAATTAGTACTTATCAGCAAAGGCTGAACAGGAGAACTTCCCGGAGCAAACATTTCGACAAGGATAATTGACATCGTCACAACCTAACGGAAACAAATTCCCTTGTAGAAACGTTGGTTACAAGTTGAAGATTCCTTCCTTCGGTCACTGTTTATCACTTCAAGTGTCTATCGTGCTATGAACCCTTTGCCACGCATTCGGACTGACATACGGGACAACAAAGTCTACCTCCGCCTACCAGCAGGAGTGAAATTTTGCGAGAGTATTCGCTCTCTCTTTCAATTGTAGCAGGGTAGGATTACAGCGACAGTTCCCGATTAACGTCATAAAACTCAAAAAAATTATTACTTGGTCTAGTTGATTAAAACTCTCACTGCGAACCGCTTGAGAGGCACTATTACTGTCATATGCTGACTTGTCCTTATACCTCAGACTGTGTGTAGAGTACGGACAGCGTGTAAGGCACGACGGCGAATGAGAAAAGCCGTATATCAGAACTTCTCTTGCAGCCGAAGAAAATCACAAAGCGCAAGTTGAAGAACGTATAAAAATGAATGCAGACAACCCAGTTCACGTCACCACGGAGCCATTCAGGCTTCTCGGCCGATGAAGCAGCATCCCTGAGGGAGCAACTATCGCTTTTCGGCATTGGGTCCCGTTTCCTTGTGCGCTGGTTGCAGCTGCAAAAACTCTGAAGCTGAGGCTGTGAGCACACCACTATGTCAAGAGAAAGTGATGATCGTACGCTATACGCTACATGGGCGAAGAACAAAAGTACGAATATAGAGACCTTGCCTTTACACGCCTTGTTTGTTCGTGTGCGAAATCTGTGTGCTAAGACTGCGCTGCACCTTTTCCCGTAGATCATGCGTTCTCGCTCCTGTTTCTCGAAAAAGAGAAAATAGGCTGCTTCCATGACGACCTGAAGGTCAGCACTCGTAACCCATGAGGGCATTCTTTTTTTCTTTTTTTTTGAGAACATATGACATTATGAAATCTGCCCTCTGGAAGCTGTATATAAGGACAACAGAGAAGACTTTCGCGCATGAAATATTACAGTTACTGAACCGAGTTGAACCGCAGTCATTTCGGTGCATAATTTAATCGTGTAGTGCAATAGTGGCTTTCGCATATCCTTTTGTGACTTCCTAAATTTGTTTGCAAAACGACGTTATTGTTAACCGAATAATTGGCGCAATTTTTCTGTGCACACCGAATTATTCTTGCCTTCCACTCTATCCTTACTCGAACACGAGATATGAAAAAATAGATTGAAAACGGGCACTTTGTTCTTAATTTAACTGAAAGTTTTTAGGGCGCCGTTCCGATACCTCTTCGCTCACTTATGCAATTCTCAAACGGAATCAAAATCTGAACTCCGTGCAAACACCACCGAACTCCCTCCCTCCTCCCTTCAAGAGTTTTGTCATTATACTGAGTGCAGTGTCCCTGCCTTTGCCCGCTCTTTTCTTTATGGGTTTTTACCATTCCCACGGTTTGTCCAACACTGTATTTATGTTGTTTAATCTAAATGTATGATGGCTGCACTTTCTCCCAGCTCATTCTGCACTGCCTATTGCTCATCTCACAAGCGCTACTAGGTAATTTTGGTAGCAGCGTTTAATAGCACAGCCACATCACGTTATTTACCTAAGAAGCCGGCAACAAAACATAACCATCAAGGTAAAATGAGCAGTGTTCTTGATTCGTCTCTGTTTTCACTTTCTGTACGGCGCTCTTTATTTGTCTTATTTCTGCTCGCCCTCCTAGTCGATAGTCAAGGAACCGGAGGCTGAGAGCTCGTCGGGCGGGGTGGATTGCAATAAGCGACGGCTGTTGCTTTGGGCGTGCCCTCTTTCGGCGGGAAGATGATTCATGACAGTAAAGGTGCGGGGGTGTGAACCTTCTTTTTTTTCTCTTGTTCCCTTCTCGCCGGCTCGGCCAGTAGACTTGGCAATATAGCTTTAGTGAAACGGTCTCTTCCTTCGATCTTTACGCGTTACAAATGTCTGACAGACTCCATTCCCATCTTGGCTGTCTAGCTGTACTTTCACATAGGCGAAGAAAACACATAGCCTATCCGTGAGACCTTTGTCACGTACTTTCCTGTCATAAATGGGTAAAAAAACGTAGATTGCTTTTTAAACCCCTGTCAGAGCTATACCATGGTCATTTCCTTTTGCACCGCAGCCGCGCAGCTGCTGCACCGATGACAGAGGTTGAAAAATGCTAAGATTTATAAGATGCATTAAAATGCACAGGCTATCTTTGTTTTCTTATGTATAATTCAAGACGTTTACAGCCCACATCAAACAGAATAGATTGACTACAAAACCTATTTAATATTTCTCTTTAGAAAAGGCGTAGGTTGGCAGCTGTAGCTTCTGCAGTTGCCTGGCATCAGAGGGAGAGGTAAAAATAAAGGAAATACAGGGATGTTAAGCAGAGCAAGGGGCCTATGACGTAAAACTATTCGAATCTGTTTTTATGCCGATCTCCTGACGTCATATTTACGTATCCCCCCACGTAAGCATCGGGCGGTAACCCACAACGTTGTCTGAACAGCCCAATCAAACGCTCTCCTCGCTTATAGGAAGTCACTTTTGTTTGCTTTAAAAACAAAAAAGATTGTCTACATTGAGCCGTTTCTCTTATATAATTGACTGGCAAAATGCGAGGACCACGCTAAAGTAGAGAAATTTTCGATGTGGCTGAGCCACATCGTAGATAATTACACGAGGAGGGTGGTGCCAGCGTCTGCGACTGATTCGCTTCCCCTTACTTGCGGTGGCTCGTCAAAAATTGCGGCGGTGTGCATCGGAAAGTTAAGAATGCCGCTAAAACGGATCCTCAACAAAGAAGAGTTGGCAGAACGATGTCGTGTGCGTCTCCGCAGGCTTGTCTCCACAATACTAACGTCCATTCTGCGGCCTAGCCCTCTACCAAGACCTCCACCAAGGTCGTTTACAGGTTGACAGCCGAAGCTTTCTGGGTGAAGATTGCGGGTATTGTGGTCACCGTCAATGGCGAAATCCTGGGCGACGTTCCTGCGACACCCTTCCTAGAATTGAACGTGTTCTTCTCACTTGAAGAACTAGACAGTGCTCTGGCCACATGCAGACGCTCATCGTCGCCAGGGCTGGACGGCATCACCTACGTTTCTTTAGGCCACCTCGGTGAAGACGGCCAAGGTCAACTTCTGGAATGTTACAACCACTCATGGAATGATGGCGTCGTTCTTGAACGATGGAAGTCCAGCCGCTTGACACCACTCCTGAAGCTTGGAAAGTCGCCACTTGACCTAGCATCCTACCAGGCCATTGCGCTGCCTAGCAGCGTTGGGGAGGTCATGGAAAGAATGGTTCTCACACTCCTCGAGTAGTATCTTGTGCACCACAACATATACCCCCAGGCCATCGCTGGATTTAGAAGAGACCACTCCTCTGTTGGCTACGTCATCGACCTCGTGACGTCTGTGCAACAAGAAAACACCTTATGCGTATATCCATAGCGCTTTTCCTCGATGTGAAAAGCACCTTTGACAATGTAACGTACGAAGCCATTCTTGATGCCGTAGAAAACAATGGACGAATGTTTCAGTGGATTCGAAGCTATCTCTTCAAAATATCCTCCTTTGTGCAACGTGCGGATGACCGAACCTCTGACCCTTACAATTGCCAGGCGTCCCGCAGTGCGGGGTTCTCAGCAACATTTGGTTCAACGTTGCAATCATTGGACTTGCTCAGGTTCTACCACATACAGTTAACCTTTCCATATATGCTGTCGAAATATGCATCTCGGCCTCGGCAGTTACAAGTCCCATGTGCGTGCATGGCTCCAAAAAGCAGTGACCTTGATGTCGCCGTATCTGCGTGCTCAAGGCATCAGTATATCGATCGAGAAGTGCGCGTTAGTCGCTTTTACCCACAATCTTAGGGCCTGGTATCGTGTTTCCATTGACCACCAAAAAATTTTATACGCAAAATGTCACCGATTCCTAGGCATTATTATTAACAGAGACCTTTCATGTAGCATGCACATCTCATACTTGAATAAGATTACCTCTGTCACCCATATACTAACGCTTCTCGCCGGTAAAACGTGGGACACATATGTGGCGTCTATGTTTGAACTATACCGGACGCTCTTCCTCGGATACTTCGAACATATCTGGAGCTACCTCAATGAGCTACCTCAGTGAAACAAGTTGTTTCACTCACTCACTCATTGTGTTCGCTAAATGTGAACGGTTATAGTTTAACTTCCTAGATGGTGTTCTTTGCCATTAACATCTGCATTCCTTTTAATGATGTCAACAGACTTTACTACATGCTGTATTGGAGTAGTAGGGACTAGCAGAGAACGGATGTAATAGAGAGAGAGAGAGAAAAAGAGAAAGAGAAACAGGAGGAAGGAAAGGCAGGGAGGTTAACCAGATTAAAGCCCCTTAAACTTCGTAAAGTACTGCCACGCTTTGAAGAATGCCGCCTCCTCCTCGCGTGCTCTATCCGAGGCCGACGCCGCGTCGCTATTGGCCTAATAGCATCAAGTGGGCCCTCGCGCCGTGCATCAGCGCCATTTTTGCTCGAGAAACGTCTACGGAGTGGCGTGGAGCGCATGTTGGCGCCGTTGCTACGCTCGAGCAATGTAGGTGGTGCCACGGTCGAGGAGGGAGCGTGAAAGAGAGGAAAAACGAGGTGGAGTGAAGGCGGAGCAGGAGAGTGTCCCTACTTTACGAAGTTTAAGGGGCTTTAAACCAGATTTGTCCAGTTTGCTACCCTTACACGTGGAGAGGGGTATGAGGGAGTGAAACAGCGGAAAAGAGAGTACGCGAGTCTTAAAGAAACCAACGGATTGAGGCCTGGGCCTAGGTCGCGCCAGGGGCGATGGAGAGACCTTGCCTCCCAGCCGCCTCTCAAACTCGTGTATGATCAGCTCAGATCTGCTAGCGAACACAGTGGGCGATTTCTTCTTTCTTCTTGATCATTTTAATGGAGCGAGTAAACAGCCCTAATGACTAAAAGCATCGCCACATAAATTAGGCTGTGCTACCTGTGTCAACTTACACTTAGTTTCATTCATCTGTGTGATTGCCAAAAACACCGCTGGTGCAGCTCATGGGTGGAATACAGGTAGAATGAGCACTGAACGTAGGACTTGAAAAATGCATGACTAACAGGAATAAGAGCTCGTTCGCAAAATAGTTCGTTCGCAAGCTGAAAGCGTGATTTATTAGCGTATGACAAAACTATAAACACGTGTGACCCAGTAAGTGAAAAATGCGAGGTTCCAATTTCCAGTTCGTCGGTATGTCGGCATGAAAAGCTTCCGCAGCGCCATGAGCTAACAGGAACTACTCACCGTGCAGTATATATATATATATATATATATATATATATATATATATATATATATATATATATATATATATATATATATATATATATACGGTTGCACTTTGCTCAGCAAAGTGCAACAGATCGCAAGGTAACAGCAGGTTAATGCGTGTGATGGAGTTTCAAAATTGGTTATACGTTAAAATGACCACCACATAAGGATAACTGCTTGATGAGCAGGCTAAAATTACCCTGATTTCAAGATCAGCACAAAGAAAAGTAAAATGTTTTGTAACTACTGAACGGTGGTTAAAGATCACCTAAGCAAGCTCAGTATTACTACATAGATTGCACGCATCGATTTCATATACCGGGTGTCACAGCAAACTTGGACCAAAATAAAAAAAAGGGGTTCTAGAGAAGTCGTACCAACTGCTTATTAGCGGTAGTCCTGTGTACTTACAGACAGTATGTTTTCATCACTAAATATTAATTATTTGTTGTTTTATTTGGTCAACTTTTTAATTATTGCTTGAATCTTTAATATGTCAATTATAAATGAGCTCCTTAAATAACCATGAAATTAGGAATTTTTTTCGTGCTAGAATTTGCCTGGTTGTTTTGCTGAAAAAACAAAACCCCGCGAAATAAAAAAAAAAACACATTATGAAGCGCTTGCGCGACTGCTGTTGTGCTGCACTCAAGCGCGCATTGGCTGAACAAGTACGGCCAAAGCAGGGAACAAACATGTTAAACAGATGTACACATCAAACTTGAATGGTACCCAGTACTTCCTGTTGAACTACGCGAAATATTTTTTTATACTACCGGGAAGAGAAAAATGTCAACTTGGTATTTGGCCAGTAAAACACCAGAATTTAATTTTTACCTACGTTTTTTTCAGCAACTTGTGATCAGCAGCTTGTCAGAACAGAAATCATCATCAGCTTGTCAGAAATCAGCAGCTTGTCAGAACAAAACGCACAAAACAGATGTCATGGTCAAACGTGAATGGCGGCCACTACTGCCCGATCGACTCTGCGAAATAGGTTTTATGCTTCCTCAAAGGGAAAAGCTTCAAACTTGTGCACATGTCACGCTCCTCCTGGTGAGCTTTTCTTCTTCTTTTTTGTGTGTTTTTGACGCGACTTTGATAATTAGCTCGACGAGAGGCTCGTGTGGCTTTAGTGGAGCTCGAAATTTTTTTTCACTAATAGAGGTGTCAGGGCAGCGCTGCATTGTTACTGTTGCCTCAGATTTGAAGCACTTAGGTTTAAATATCCAGGAGTCCTGTATAAACCGATCATATACGCATATGGCATGCAAGGAAAGTTACCGTGATCCAGACACGTTGACCGTAGAAGAGCTATACCAACAAGGACTCCGATAAGTAAAATAGAAGACTAATAACTAGCCTAAGCTTTCTTGTCGCATCGAAGCCTCCAACGACAATGACAAGTATGTACGGGCAGTCGCTTTTTACTTGCAGGTTGGTCTTCCTGCCTTTCTTTCTTTGTCTCTGTCCCTCAGAGGTGCTCATTAAAAAAAAGAAAAAAAGCTTTTTTAGATCATCAGTAAGAATGCAGTCTGCAGTCAGCTGTGAACCAAAATCACGTGCGAGGAGCTTGTGGGAGTGCGGGATATAGGCGCGTAGTAAATCTCCATTGTGAATAGCGAGTCGTCTTGCGTCAAAGTGCGCATGAGGATTGTGCATGCTTTCCGAGAGTGCCTTTTTCCTCACATCCTTTTCTTCCTAGCATTATATTAGGCAGCGCACATTTCCTGAGCACAGCGACGCCAACTTCGTACAAGAGCATAAGTTCGGAGCATCGCCTCGCCGTTCTTGTCAGTCGCTTTCCGAATTCGAATGTAAATCCAATCGCATCCGCCACCGGGTAGCAGCCTGGAAGGATTGCGCGCTTCGTTGCAGTGCTAGGAGAGGAGAAATAGCGAACTTTACTTTCTAAATTATTCGATATATTGAACCAGCCTTACAAAGAACCATGTGTCGTTTCCACTTCTTGCCCTTCTTTTCTTTCTTCATTTTTATTTAACACGGAATTCAAGTTCAAAGCACAGACCGAGAGAAGGAGACTGTTGTGCGAGACCGCACTTTGCATTAAAAGTGAAAGAAAATGGTTGCGGTAAGCCATGCGTCGTTCAGATATTCTGCGCACTTTATACATTATTCAACGTCAATGCGATGGCGCCCTGTGATGGATGAACGGCTATGGTGTTCTACTATCGATTCCGAGATTACTGGAGGGATTCTCATCCATGACAGCCGCATTCTGGTGGGGGCAGGATGCGGCTCATGTACGGTTTTTTTTTTTTACAAGTTAAGAGATCTACGCTGGTTTAAAATAACCCGCAGCTCTCCACAACAGCGTCTCTAATACAATCCACATTTCATTACTTTGCAGAGTTAAAATCTTAGTGTGATTCAGCAACAGGCACCTTGGATGAAGCTTCCCGCGGCTGACATTACATTCTAAGAAAAATCCCGGGGAAAACGGGAGTAACTGGGCAGTTAGTCCTAAAAAGGGCGCTTTCGTCCCTCAAGGGACTAACTGCATGAATGTGCGTGCCGTGTGCAAATTTCGGGGAGTAAGTGTTTAGTCCCCGGTCGGAAAGAGAGCAGCGGGAGGACGAACGGCAACAGTTACTCCCCATGCGCTCCGCTGTTTTCGTCCGTGTCGTGGAGTGATGTGGCAAAAACGGTATTGTCTATAAATCGTGAATACTTCAAAGTTCGTGCACTGTCTGTTGAACTACATGCAAAGCAGGACTTTGCCTCTTCGTGAGAAAATTGCATGAAATTTAAAAGCTGGAATGTGAAGAGTCATGCGCTTCGTGCGCACACCATAAGTGAGCAATACACATTAAACGCGCAAGTCATTGATAGACTGCCAGATTTTGCGGGTCAATCATACCTAAGTTCCTTCCGTTCCAAGGAGATTACGAACTTAACTGAAGCGATGTATAGCTGAAACGGGGCACACCAAGCGACAGAGAAATTGTCCTTCTCTGTCGTCTTGCATGCATGGGTGCCCCGTTTGAGCTCGCTACACGTTTACATCGCGTAGTACCTCAGTTTAAAGCACCCTAAGCATACTCGGGCAGATTTCTTTACGCACTCACCTATGGTTGCAAGTACACTCAACGTTATACTCTCCCCGCACAGCATACACAAAATGCCCAGTCGCTTTTATATTGCCGCACCTGCGTTCCGATGCTTAACCTGTCTCAATTTCCTGTCCCGTCAACTGACCTGCCTTTTCTGTGTGTGACTTTCATTGTGCTCTATTCTCTGACTATGTAGAACTTATGAATGTCTGATTGAAGGCTACTATAATAAATAGCACGAAAGAAAGAAAGAAAAAACCTGCCGTGGTGCAGTGGTTAGACTACATGACTTCCGAGTGCTACGACGTGAGTTCAAATCCTACTTTCGGACACATTTTTTTTTCAGCTCAGTAATTTATTTATCAGGGTATAAATACCTCATTTCATTAATTCTACCTTGGCGGAACATCGGCAATAATGACCATTACTCCCTTGAGGAGCATCGGAAAAGAGCAACTGTTAATCCTCGGAGGAGTAACGGCATGGGGAGTAACAGTTCATCCACTCGCACTTACCCCCTAAAGGGAGGAATGGTTGCGGCAGATCAGTTCGTCCCATAAAGGAGTAACCTCAATACCCCATTTCCTTCTTTTCTTCTTACACATACAGCCTAACGAGCGATAGAAGAAAAATGGGAAACACGCGATTAACATTCGCCGTGACATCCCAGGTCGATGATCACGAGGCAAGAACTTTCGAGATCTGAAAATGTCCATGTGTGCATGCTCCGCATAACTGCTTTGCGATCGAGAATAGAAGCACGAACACTCCCGAGATTCAGCTCGGTGAAGCTCGGGAAAGCTCGGTACGTAACGTAGAGACAAAACGATGAAGCGTGCGTCCTTGTGGTTTTTGATGTCGATAGTCTTATTCACCTGCTTAGTGAACGGTGCCGTAGACGCTGGTGTGATAATCGCGTTGTCGTAACGTCTTCTGGCTGCTCCAGGGTGCCCAAAACGCTGTATTGGAGCCGACGCACGGACCCTTTCTAAAGAACGGAACACTGACTCGTATAGAGCAGCATACGATTCTCCGCACACTCATACATGCTTCATTTCGAAACTATACCTATTGCTGCAGCGCAAGGTGCAAGACGTGCTCTGGTTAAGGCTCCGCTCGCGCGTTCGCCCGTTCCTTTGTCGAGCCATGGTATTATCAACCGCCGCCACAACGAGTGAAGCGTTGCGCATGCGTCAGCGAGGCGAGCGAGGAACATGCGGAAGAAAGTGACCCCCTTCGAAGGGCTGCATCCACAGAGAGAGAGTAAACGGTTATTGTAGTATAGGTTGTTTGGTTATGGTGGGTGGAGGCCCTCCGCCAGGGCCCCACTGGTTACAGCGGCTCGCCGGGCCTTGTCAAAGGTCGCCAGTTGGCTTCCCAATTCCACTTCCGCGAGTCGCGCCTCCCACGACCAGTTATGGAGAGGGCTGTCTAACAGCAGCGAGGTGGCTGCCGCCGGACGTAACGCGCACTGGAATGTTATGTGTTCCAATGTCGGTGTTCCTTCGCACCACGGGCATTTGTTGCTGTATTTGTCTGGGTACATTTTGTGTAGCCTGCATAAATGTGTGAAAGTGTTTGTTTGCAGGCGGCGCCAGTCCCGTGCTTGCCTCCTGTCTAGGTCTGGGTCAGGAAGGGCTTTGGTTCGTCTACTCAGCCGTTGTAATTCGAGGATTTCTCTTGGCGCACCGGGAGTCGAGGTGTCACAAGTAAAATAACTCGCACTCATATCACTATGAACTTTGCCCTGAGAGCTAGGCTCCCATGTGATACATGGCGCTAACCCTTTTCCGCTTCCCCTTGCTTCGAAACATCCTTCATTGTACATTATTTCCAATTGATTGTTTTTTTCTGAGCAATGTGCCTTTAGACTCTTCATGTCTGCACGTATCTCGGAAGCTAGATAAAGTGTCAAGGTTTTCGGTGAGAGCTTGCAGCTTTACTACATGGAACATTCAGCGTTCATTTTAATGGTGACAGCTATATGGACATTGTAGCCTCTGCAAAAGCTATGTGTGACTGGAGCCCTGTACTGCTTTTCCATTTAAACGGAAAGAATGGCTTCATCAATGAATTGAGCTATAGGAGTGCATGTAAGGGCACTGACTGGTCGTCTTGGATAATATTACGTTCCCTACCTAGATTTACAGCGCTTAAGCGGGACAGACGTTCTCCGCCATTTACTTCTTTTTTTTTCTTTTTTTTTACATGTTACTCTTCATTTTTAGTAAATATAATCCTGTATAGTGCGTTAGACCATATAAAAGTGAAATGGAGTCGCGGGTGAAACCTTCTTTTAAGAGCTCCATCTGATCACCTACCTAAATCTATCTGCCTATCACTTGTACCTCTGTCGAAAAGCGCACTGGTGTATGTACAAACTGCTTAGTGAATACATGCCAAGAGTAAAGCTCAGCAACACAAGCTGGAATCCGCCGACAAGAGAGGGAGAGAGAGAGAAAGGCAAAGGAAAGACAGGTAGGTTAACCCGAGATTATCTCCGGTTGGCTACCCTGTACTGGGGGAGGGGCAAGGAGATGCAATAAGTGAGGGAGAGAAGGATAAAAAAAGAAATAAAAACCTAAACACACACACACGCACGTACACACGAACTGTTTCTGTGGGCACTGTCACGCAGCCCGCAAAGACGTTCCTAGCCTTACGCAGTGTCACCGTACAGTATCCGCCGACAAATTGTGCCGACAGGCAGTCAAGGTGACCCGTGTATTATCACGCAGTTTTGAAAAAATATGTGTGCAAGCAATATTGATTTTTTTTTTTACCTGTGAACAGATGTCTCACATACAAAAAAATCTAGCTGTTGCATTATACCACGAGAAGAACGCCGAACATTTAAAAAAATATATTTAATAATGTTAATTATGTAAACATGTATAAACACAGAGAGACAAACGGGTGGACAATTGTCTCCTAAAACAGACACCACGCCCACCCGCTTGAAGAGGAGGGAGAAAAAAAGAAGAGAGAGTAAGAGTAAAGAAATAAATAAAAGAGAAAAAAATTTACTCGCTATCCCGACCCTGCGAAAGCGAATGGCCAGTGAAGCTGTTAGAAAACCACTTAAATGCCATTGATGGGGATTTGAAATGTTTTAATGTTCTGCCTAGTTTTAGCATGGGACCGTTTTTGAGCATTACGATTTAGCATCCTTCGACGCTCACCGTATTCACGCTGCTCTTCGGTAGTCTTCACTTCGCGTAGTCTACTCATAGCGGTTCCTGCAATGAACTGAATGAGCTGCTAGGCAGGTCTCCCTTTTATATATGAAGTTTGATGACGTCACTCGCTGCTTCGTATGTTGCTGTTGCCCCTTTCCCACCGGAGCAGCTTATGCAACTGTAATCTTTACCGAAAAACACATGCGGGGAGAATGAATGTGCCTCGCATTGTTCACAGGTGCCTTCTCACCCATCATGCGGTTTTGACGCTTGTTTTGTGCTTTTCTTCATTGAAATGAATACTGAGCTATGTGTTGTGTGCCTGATTCCAAAGGAGAGATGCAGTTTCTTTCTTTGGTTCAATTTTTCTTTTTTGCTGACGGACACGAAACCCGACCAACTAGAGGCTATCAGCTTCGCTGCAAAAAAGAATTGATTGATTTGTTTATTGGTAGTGTGCACACTATAAATCAACGCATCACACGCAGAGTACGAACCTTACAGACGAAACTCTAGGCCCGTGATTGAGGATAACTTTGGTACAGCTTTGTGAGCCCCATATTGAGTTTAGGCACGACATTTCGGAAATAATGAATAATCGAGTGCAGTTCTTTAAAAGCAAGAGCTGCTAAATCGCCAACCACATACAACATACCTTTGCGTTGTATTAAAAAGCAAATACAAAATACGAATTATTTGTTTCGGACGTCGTCAAATTTATCGATCCTGCCACGTTGGCTGTATACCCTCTTGACATCGTCGGTGAGGGCGAAAAATTTATATTCACGTTCGAATCACCGCAGAGATCACTTCATTTACCTTTGAAAAGTGCTTGGTATGCACAGCGGGTCTTACAGCTTCCTTGGCTGCGCAGGTTACGGCGTTCGGCTGTTGAACACGGCAAAACAGGCTCGGCTACCATCTGCTGTGGCTGGCATTCTTGCTATGCAAGAATGCAGAAAGATCTATGAGCCGAGACATTTTCGAGCGCGTTACTAAAAGAAAACAAAACAAAAAAGGAACACGGGTTACCTTAATCAATTCGAAGCCCCCCGATGGCGTCCTTTACAGCCCACGACGAGCTTCGATGGGTGAAAAAAATCAATCTAAAAATTAATTCTATTTATTTCGTTTTATGCCAAGTGCCAGCGAAAAAAAAAACGAGAAACCAAGCTGAGGCAGATAACAAGACGTGCTTGTCAATGTGTATGAGTGTTTTTTTTTTGTTTGTTCAGTGCGAGGTGCAAGCAACGGCCCTGATGCCTGGAGTAGAATCGATGTCGTATAAATGTCAGCGGGACACCTTCTAAGAAAATTATTTTCTCACGTTGACGAAAATGGGAGATATATAGAACAACATTGGCGTTATGTATATTGCGCTACATTTGTTTGCTGCCATTCATTTCTGTCCGTAGCTGCTTTTTCATTTAAAAAATTTTCAACCAAACAGTGTTGTACACACGTGCTCTGCGTGATTACCTCTCTGTTTAGCGGCGATGTCGGTCCTGAGGTCGGCAATCGAATATGCGACACGTGTATTAAAAATATATATTTTTTTGGTTCTGCTTTATTCATGACCGTGTCTGCGCGTGCCTTAATCAAAATCAGCACGCAGATTTGAATTGATTTTGAGAGCACGCGACACGATAGACCTAAGTTGAAATTAAAGATTCAGCAGAATTTGAAATTGAAAAAAGGAAGAAGTATACCACACACAAATTCCATCAGTAGCGCGGGATTAGAACAAGCCAATTTTAAGCCATGTACTTGCTGTTTTATTTCGTTCTTGTTTGTATTTTCTGCTTCTTCTCTCTTTCTTTCTTTTTCCGCACATCGCTGTCACATCAAAGAGAGAACTAAATGCATTAAAAGAAGATACAACTGAAAACTTAACAAATGAATCTTTGTTTAAAGCGTCTCTTCGTTCATGCCGTCAATCACGTCGGTGCCGCATGGTCACGTGTGCCTTTGGATGCGGGAGGTTTGCCAGCACGTTTGACGTGCAGGTAATCGTAAATGCTTAGACTGTGCGATCTGAGAATAATCTGCCTAATTTGGATCCCTTGGAGCGCAGCATGGTATTTGCATCTCCAGCTTGTGCTAACGTATACGAACACAGTGCTGTACGCTTTTACAGGCTACGGTTGACAACTGCTCGGAATTTTATCGTTTGCTCAGATATTACGGTCTGCAACCTTGGGCCCTTGACTTTACGAAAAAAGCTGCTCACGAGTTTCTTCAGTCGCAGAAAACAACTGGGTTTTCCTTTTTTAGGCTAGCTGGATTTTCTGAGGATAGATAAAAACTCATAGGATAGTGGAAAATGCCTCGCGTGGAGCTGAGGGCACAAGTGGCTTTAAATCTTCCCTTGAAGCGTTGCAGTACATTGGATGTACTCTGACCCTAATATAGCGATCAGATAATGTGCGAGCATAAACTATAGCAGAGCGAATATTTCGGAATAGTAGGAGTCATCTAACCGAAATTGTGGCTCAGTTATTTATTACAAATATTTTCGTCGAATGAAACACGCATATACACGCATGCAACACATACAAGCTTGCAGATGACATTTTAGATATTCAAAGGATTTCAAAATTTTTAATGGTCGCTATGAACCCTGTAATCACTTGAATAAATTTTCACTTGCAAAGACATCTTTCAGCTTCCCTTGAGCTGTTAGTCATAGTTCTTAATTTCCTTTTTCTTTCTTTTCTTTCTCATTGTCAATGGCTCCCACAAAGTCACAGCACAGCAATTGCCAGGATTGGTTACCCGGCGAGTTGTACGGTAATGTAGATGATGGATTAATCAAATCGGAGGAAAAGAATTCTCGTAAAATACAGCAACTGGTCTTATTTCAAGGAAATTGTATCGCATATTTCGCGGCATATCAATACCAGAATCGCCTTTTTGCTTACCATGTTCTACATAAAGCTCAATTTTCTTGGTAATACTACATAGTGAAATATCTGCCTCTGAAAGTCATCGCGGTGCACATGTCCGGGCATAAATTTGGATAACGGCGTCAGTTCGAAAGCTTCACATGGCAGCTTTTGATATCTGCTGTGAACATCTGCTGTGAACAGCCGAGATTGTGTGCATTGCTTCCGTCATATTTCCTTAAACTTCTACACCCTTCTCTTTCTCCCTCTCGTCCCTCAGTCTAGGGCAGTAAACCAGATGTCCTGTCCTGCACCCCCCCCCCCACTTCCCTGCTTTTTTCCTTTCTTTCCTTCGTCTTTCTCTCTCTCTCTCTTTCTATATATATACATCTATAGCGTCCGCGCAGCAAGAAATATTTCTCGGTTAAAAGAAGAATAACGCACGGAAATACACGCGATGCGCTGAGCAACATGCTTCCTGTACATTGCCGCCCCGTTCTCCTTACTCATCCATAGCTCGTAGCGTGAAATGCCTATTCTTGAGCGTCCTCCAGGCCGGTCATTATCACCGCGTCACAAGCAGCGTAATAAAGGTTTTATTTTTACGGCCCCGCGGACCGCACCACCGTGCGTTTCCGGCACAGCGCGCATAACCCGCGCAGCCTATAGCGCGCCTTCCGTGTACCGAGCACAGCCCAAGACGGAGCTTGATGCCTTCGGCGTAACTGCCGAAGGCTCTTGGGCCGCACGGGTTGTTGCACTCCCTGTAGAGCCGTATTGCATGTGGCTCTCCCTCGGCGCGTGCCAAGAGACCGCTGCCGTAAAATGCGGAGCATCCACACGAAGGGTCTTTTCTTTCACGGGCCGCGCGCTGCAGAAGCGGGGAAAAGCGACATTATGAGGCGTAAAAGGGAGCCACATGCATTACGCGACATTTGGGCAAATTCAGCGCTGGCAACTAATTGGTGCAGCGTGAATGAAGGATCCCATGTGCAACTTATGTAGGATGATAGATGAAGGTTTATCTAGGCCAATTACTTGCAGGGAAACGTGAGTATCAGGCGGAAACGCACAGAAGAATAAAAATGGGTCGGAGCGCACGTGGCAGGCAATACCAAGCCACGATCCGCATCTTACCGCTATCCGTGAAAATAGAAGTATGTAATCATTGCTTTCTACCGGTGCTAAAATATGGGATAGAAACTTGGACGTTAAAAAGAAGCTTGAGAAAAAGTTAAGGACCGCGCAGCGACTGATGAAACGAAAAATGATAGACGCAACGTTAAGAGACCGAAAGAGAGCAGTGTGGATTAGAGAGCAACTGGGACAGCCAATGGTCATGCTGTCATTAGGAGAAAGAAAGGCAGTAGAGCTGGTCACGTAATGCGTAGGGCAGATGCATATGGTAAGGCGTCGGGGCCTACTGAAGTTACAGAATGGGCACCGCGAGAAGGGAAGCACAGTCGAGGATGGCAGAGAACTAGGTGGTTTGATGAAATTAGGAAATTTGCAGGTATGAGATGGGCATCAGCTGGTGCAAGACAAGGGCAATTGTAGATCGCTGGGAACGGCCTTCATCTCTGGGGGGCGGGGTACATAAAATGATGATGATGATGATGATGATGATGATGATGATGATGATGATGATGATGATGACAAGGATGATGATGATCAAAATGAAGGAGAGCATATAGGTGTTGGTAATCTTAGGAAAAGCCATAACCTTAATTCCTGCGGCTATGAACTCATTTATTGCAATTTACTGTACTCCCTGTAGTCAAATCCCAACGTTTCCAATTTCCGCCAAAACTCTTGCAATACTGCGCAATCTCCCCGCACAGTATGCAACGACGTCAACACATCGTCAGAGACGTCGACAGCATGATGAAAGTTACCACTGCGTGACTATGACAGTCGCGACGGCAGCAGCACGACGACAAAACGACGACCACGACAGCACGTCGGCGACGACATGACTACAACAACGCCGATGTAGAGGGTGCCATGTTGATACCGAGACGATGACAACGGCGATGGCGGCACGATGGCGCCACGAGAACGCATACAGTAGAATGTTGCATTTATGGTGTCCGTATCCTATGCATGCTCATTAAACGCTGCCTAAATGAAGGCACAACGACTCTTCCTACAACCTTACATAGCAGATAGAGCGGGGCCTTTTTCGATATTTTAACTGATGAGAGATGAAAATAAAGAGTCCCAAAGCACTGCGCACACTCGCATAGGCCACAAACGCCCTTCGAGAGAGTGTGATCAGCCATTATGATGCCATGAAGATCGGAACCACCACCACCAGGAAAATCGTTGCTGAGGCACTGCCTCAGCAACGATTTCGATGCAGTAAGTCGCTCACTACTACTGATCAAGCTTACGCACTTTGGTGTTGACTCATCAACTGTCAATCTCTTGCGCAGTTATCTTCTTCATAGATCATGTTAGGCTGAAGTCAATGGCCAAAGTGGTCTATTTGCGTGGCAACTAGTGGCGTCCTTCAAGTATCCGTATTAGGACCACTGTTTCTTTTATTTTTGTTAATGACGTTGCTATTCGGAATTCTTTCCTTCTACATGCCGATGATATCGAGATTTTTAAGGAAATTCATACTGTTCGTGACTGTCGCATCCAGCAATCTTGTTTTCTGTTTCTAAATGGTGCAAAAGTAATAACCTCACCTTGAATACTGTTAAGAACAAAGTCATGACCTTCACGGGCGAAACAACGAGCATCTAATTTTCTTATTCTGTAGATTCTGTACCATTGTGTAAGGTACGTGAGATCAGTGATCTCGGTGTACTTCTTGACACAACCTTACACTTTTCTGCTCACACTAAACGCGCTGCATTGCGGGACATACCCTTTCTTGGTTCTGTTTGCAGGCTATCGAGGGAATTATATTCTCCTGCACCATTCCGCAAGTTATACACAACTATCTGTCTTTCTCAACTCGAATACGCGTCGGTCGACTGGAATAGCATTTCTAGATCCAACAGTTACACTATAGATCGGGTCCTGAAAGCGTTTATTAGCATTTATAGCCGCCGCTTTGCTAACGCGGGCACTGGTCCTTGTTCTAGCTCTTTTGGATTATTGTCATTGCCCTTACTTCGCTCCCGACGTAATCACGCTGACCTTCTGTTTTTCTTCGAATTCCTTCACGGTATCCTCACATGTCCCGGTACTCCTCGGTTGTATCATGCTTTGTATTTCGCACAAAATCACCAAATAACAGACCCTTCAATGTCCCTGCCTATCATCAACAACACGCAAGCGTCCGCAGAATACAGTGCCGTTATAATTCTTATTTTCATGAGTTTGATAGTTTTTTGTAACTCGCTGTCATCATTCCTTTCCTAGCTTTGCCTTGTGTCATAGTTTAATGCATCATTAAACTGCCCTTCTCCTCCTTTTCCTCTTGTATTTACATTGCGCGCCGCCATCACCGTTCCTTTCCGTGCTTTTCCTTGTGTCATAATTTCATGCATTGTTAAACTGCTCTTCTCCTCCCTTTCCTTTTGTATTTTATATTACGTTTTGGTTCATAGATTGTTAAGCTGTGCTTCTCCTCCTTTTCCTTGTATATTTACATTGCGCTTTGTCTCAACTCTTCACAACTGTTCTTTTTACTCATTGCTTTTTTTAAAATTATATTTTGCGGCAGTGTTGTTGTTTCTTGTTTTTGGATTTTAATGTACGCATGCGCCCCCACTCAGACCTTAGGGTTGTTACTGGGCGCGTTAAATAAACATGATTGATTGATTGATTGATTGATTGATTGATTGATTGATTGATTGATTGATTGATTGATTGATTGATTGATTGATTGATTGATTGATTGATTGATTGATTGATTGATTGATTGATTGATTGATTGATTGAACACGTAGACATGTATGAACACTACAAAGGGATTAAGAGAAGTTAGTATTGTCTCCTAAAAGGGACGCCATGCACATCTACCCGCTTGCAGAGGAGAGAAAAAAAGAAACGAAGGAAATAAGAAAAACAAATAAGTAAGAGGAAGGCACAGCACAAGTGGCACAACACATCACACAGACACGCATACATAGAGTACCAGCATTAAACGCTAGCGTCTAGTACAATGGTTGACAAGAATTCCATCGCAGTTTGTGAGCCTCATTTCGAATTGTAGCACGACCTTTCGGAAACAAGATATCGTTAAGCGCAGTTCGAGCGAAATTAAATTGTTGGAACTTGTTTGGTAGCACGCAACGACAACTGTGGAAAGCTGGACATTCTAACAGCAACTACTCGAGTCCACAACCCGCGCACGAAGCGCTCGGCACACATCCTTGTCGGTGAAGGCGATGTTCGACATTAACCCACCCGATGTGTATCTTGAGCAACTAGTGACCTTCTGCGGCGAGTTAAGCCAGCCAGAAATTGATGTAGCATACGATCCCTTGGCGACGCGTTTATTCGGGTGTAAGCCCTGTAGGTGGTGGCGTATAAGCAGTCGAGCATGAGTAAGTACTTGCAAAATATTCACCGCATGAACACATCGGGAGAATTTCGCACCATCTATTCCATATCAACGTCACCCAGTGTCGTTGTCTCTATAATGAAAACAAGGGCTTCCAGGACTTTCGAAACCGCTGTGCTGAGAAAAAGAAGAAGAAAATAAATTTTATTTAAAGGAATGGTCCGGTAGTTTTGGTTGTTGCGGCCTCAGGTGGCGGCTCGAAGTCTTTGGACTCGGGCGGCATCTTGGGCTTGCCGGACGACCCAGAGCAGGTCTTCCAACTCCGCACTTTTGAGAGCCGCCTCCCAGCGGCGACGACGCCGACGGAGAAGGTCCCCGGAGGCCCCCGCAGCTGGGGCGGCGTCGGGAAGAAGGGAGCTCGAGGCTTCCGTTGGTAACGGCCGCGATTTTAGAAGCGTCGCGAACGGCGGCGGTTCCAGTACCGTTGTTGCCGGCACATTCCTAGAGCATGTGTCGCAGCGTTGCTCTCTGTCCGCACGCTTTACACGCACCAGTCGGGTGCAATCCTGGGTAAGAGTCGTGTCAGACGGCCGGGCTAGGCTAGGCCTGTTTTTGGAGTAAGCGTAAGGTCATGGCCTCGTTCCTGTTTAATTTATCGCTCGATGGCGGGTATCTGTGTCTTTCGAGTCTAGTGAGGTTTCTGAACGTTGTCAGGCGACCACCCCACGCCCATTGCGATTCTTGTTGCTGCATTTCTGTCGTAGTGTCCCGATCCGGCAGATCCGATGCCCCGCTCTAGGGGTCGGAGGCGGCGTCCGCATAATCTGCGGTGGCTCGGCATGTGAGACCTCGAGCCGTGGCGTGGGTCGCCTCGTTGCCTGCGAGCGGGACCTCGGTGTGTGCCGGGGTCCAGAGGAGGAAGACCGTAGAACCTTGTTTCTGCGAGGGCGATGTCGAGTCACTGCCATCACAAATTTGGAGTATGCTGGCCGCTCACCGCGAGACGCGGCTGCGAAGCCGCGGATTGCCGCCTGCGAGTCGCTGATCACGATCGCAGCGTTCGACCCCGCGGCGAGTGCTAGGGCTATCGCGGCTTCTTCGGCCGCCTCCGTGTGTCCCGTGGTCACCGTGGCACTCGCGAGGCACTTACCTGTGCGGTCTACAACCGCGAACGCGTGTGTTCTTCTTCCTTCTCCATACCACGCGGGACCTACGTGCACCACCTCGTTGCTGGTGCAAAACTTCTGAAGGTCGGTTGCTCGTCTGTTGCGTCTCCCGGCGTGGTGCGTCGGGTGCACGTTCTTGGGAAACGGTGGGATGATCAGGCGGTCGCGGACCGAGGCCGGAACCGCCCTCTTTTCTCCATGCTGAGTGTGGTACGTGATGCCGAGCGACTCGAGGGCGTGTCAACCCGTCTTTGAGTTGGATAATCGTTCGCATTGCTCAACGTCGTGAGCCTCAATTACCTCGTCAAGTGAGTTGTGAAGTCCGAGCTCTAGAAACTTGTCGGTGCTCGCGTTGAGTGGAACGCCGACCGCTCTCTTGAAAGCCTTTCGTATCATGCATTCGACCTTGTTTTTTTTTTTCGGACCCTATCGGGTGGATATATACACTTCAGGTAGGGGGCAACATACGCTACGCGGCTTATCGCGTACACCTGCACGAGACGGATCGCGCAGTGTTCGCACATACGATTGCGTCTATTGGTGATGCTAAAATGTGCTAAGACGTGTTCTTTTTTTCTTGGTTATGAATTTATGGGAAAGGCAGAAATTGCTTGCTGAGTAGCCGTAAATCATAATGCTCCAGATGAATGGCCTAAACGGTAAACAAGAAATGTTGATAGGAAACATTGGTTGCGCTTTCTAGACAATCACATGTAAGAAGACAGGACAGGCGCAAAAGACAGGATTGCGCCTGTCCTGTCTTCTTACATGTGATTGTCTAGAAAGCGCAACCAATGTTTCCTATTACAATGAACCAACTTGCCCAACTACGCATCCTGCTAAAGAAATGGTGGTGTGAGGGAGCTACGTAAAAGCTAAATAATAATAAAAAAACATTGTAAGAGAACCGTGTATTATAGGCTGCTCAATAATTTAGTGTCAAAAACGGAAAAATGCGATGGAGCAAGTACACAATGGCCTGAAATTGAAAAACGTCACATGCAAACATTATGAAGTCTATCAAAATCATGTAGCCAACTTCAATTCGTACTTGAAATGAAAGCGCATTCACCTAAAAATCGAAAGCGAATTCCCGCAAGACCCAGACACCTGAAACGGGGAAGTGCTGGCACGGAGGCTGGAAATAAAAGAAGGTGAAAATATTTCATGACGTTTCGCACAGCGAGTTCGAGACAGTCTTTTCAATCCAATGGAACATTTTGGGGAATGTACAACCAAAAACTCAAACTCCCTATATACGGCTTGAGCGTGCTCCTAGCGCGATCACTTCTATGAAAGGTTTCTACAATCTGAGAAAGGAGCCCTAAATTCACGTCAATGTACAGACTGAGGAAAATCTCCAAAACATTTAACATCCAATTTGAGAAAATTGTGCTCGTTTTCCCTTGTCTTTTTCTTCAACAATCTAAGCACCTGCCTATAGAAACGTCTCTCAGGTGAAGATACGTATGAAGCAATAACTTTTCGAAGACTTGACGCAGTGCCTCGAGGTCCCAACACAGAAAAGCCATCATTTTGCATTACCAGTCTGCTTTCTCTCTCCCTCCCTCCCGCTCTCGCTCTCTCTCTATCTCTTTCTTTCCTTCTTTCTTTCTTTCTTTCTTTCTTTCTTTCTTTCTTTCTTTCTTTCTTTCTTTCTTTCTTTCTTTCTTTAAGAATTTGTGCCAGCTGAAGTGAGGGCGAAAAAGGGCAGCGTGTATACTTATCTTTTTGTTTCTTGTTTTTCTTAGGAAATAACTCCTCAAGAACTGTCTAGAATGCGCCGCTTGTAGCAAACAATACATAGGTGAGACCGGACAACAAATCAATACAAGACTCAATGGTCACCGCGCGGACACAAAACACAATTTACCTAAAGCAGTAGCCAGCCACTTTAATGAACATGGACATGTGTTTGACAAAGCAAGGCTCTATATACTACAAACAAATTTCCGTTCCCCTCGCGAAAGGAAGTACACGGAATCATACCTCATACACAAGTTTAATTGCCTACACCCGACAGGAATTAATTTGGCACGCGGCAACTTAGAATCTTTAAAAGCTGTAACTTAAATCTGAAACTCTCATATCATCAACCAATACACAAAACACATTAGGCCACCAGCCAACTTTAATTCTTAACCTCACCTACTCTTTCATTTCGGAGGAAAAAGGGAAAGGAAAGGGAGAGGGGGAGAAAGGGAAAAAAATTTCCTGCCTACTACTCAATTTAATGTACTCTTTCAGGATTTTACGTCTACACCAAGTGTACGATACCCTTCTTCCATGTACACTTGCCCGCGCCCGCTTCTGCACGCGTCACCCTCCTGTTTGCTATACCGATTTCGCCCCCCCCCTTCCCCCTGCCCCCTTTTTTAGTCTTTTTTTTTTTTGAAACCCCCTCGACAACACATTCCGAAGTCAATATGCCTTTTTCGGCGCCTCAACCCGGAGTATCGCCTTCTGGATGCCGCCGTAACGACACCTACGTTAAGCGCGTGGGGCAGTGCCCCTTGAAAGACCATGCCGCTGCCTTTCAGTCACCCCACACATTGCACCGCAGACTCCTCGCCGCCACCTTGGCTATTTCAAAATTACTCGACCTATTGCTTGACCGGCCGTTCTAATGCCTCAAAAACATGCCGCCAACGACTCCCCTGAATACCTCCTAACCTTTCACATCCCCAACACGCTCCCAAGCCCCCGTATTTCTTAAAAGATTTCATTTTTCTCTTTCTTTTTCTTTCACCCCCCCCCCCTTTGTTGTGTCTTGGTACGGCCCTGGCTCCCCCTGCTTTTTTTTTCCTTTTTTCCCCCTTTTTTCTGCTTCTATTTCTTTTCTTCCCTCCCCGCGTGCCCACTCTCACGCTCTTGTCCCTTCGTCTTGAGAATGAGGCTCACAGACGTCAGACGACAACGCCTGTTCCCTCTTGTAATCTCTCTCTTTAAAACCAGCCGCCAGCGACAACACCCGCACGTGACGTCACTGCACTAACCCTTTAAAACTAACACGCCGAGGATGACGAGGCCGCCTTTGACGAAGATAGGTCCACCTATCGAAACGTTGGCCAGCCTGTCTGAGGCACTTCAACCCTGTTTTAAAAACGTTTATTCCTCAAGAACGTAGTATTTTAAGCGCTTTCAAATATGGAATTTCCTGGCACTACTGCTTTGTTCGCGCCGAGCCACGTTTATCGATGGAAAACGTTAGTTTGCCCCCTGCCTAAGTGCCTATGGTTATTCTTTTCTTTGTTGTGTGGGACTGAACGATGCTATGTCAGTGTGATCGCCATGTCGACATCCCCAGCCATTGCCAAGTGGATGCCTTACTGTCGCAGAGGTTGCGTAATAAACGCAATTACCACAGCTTTAAAACGCTCGGCATTCAGGGTTCAGGTTCTGCTCTGCTTTGTTATCCCTGCAGCACCGCCTTAAACCAGTGGCATTAGCTTTACTTTACTTTCTTTTAATACGTGCAGGGGAACTAGGCGTTTTATTTTGCTGGTGGCATTGCCTTCGCGTACTTTTTTTTTTCAGCTAAAATTCTTTTGTGTATTCGCTTTAACGTTCACGCTCTATAATGCCGCACAACTGTTTCTTTTTTTTTATTGTGTGTCAAAGTAGTATTTTAACAAACTGAATGCGTGAAATATCTGTTAGTCGTGTCAAATTTCTTAATGGTTATGCGACTACGTTCTCTCATTAGACATACAGTTAATCTCTATGGCAGTCTATGTTGGCTTTCTGTGAATACTTATTCCCCCTATATTTTTATAATCCGCCTTGGTACTTTCTTTCTTCGCATTTTTCAGTCATTCGAGTTTATTTTTGATGTTCGGAAAAAGTGGCATTTCCGTAGCCGAGAGAGAGAGAGAGAGAAATTTTAATGTAAACTGAAGATGCGCTGCTACATGCCAGGGCTTGCTACTTCAGATGCAGTGTTTGAGATGGCATGAAGAGGCAAATTATGCAAAAGGTGGAGAACACATACACAAAAAGAATAAATAAACAAATCAAGCTCTGTTCACTAACAAAAATCAACTAATTTCGATACGATCTCACTGGCGTAAGTGTAAAGGTAGGGCCTTGATAGCTCGGATTGCGTTCCCACTTCTGTCTCAAGGCACAAAAACATCACGCGCCTGTAGGAAATGTAGTCAAAGTTCGTCTGGTCAGGTAACATGATGATGAAGAATTTGCGGTCACTGAACAAGTCAAGGTGAAAATAACAGAGACGTTTCGGGACCCGTACGGCTTCCTTGATCACACTCAGTGTGATCAAAGAACAGTGTGATCAAGGAACCCGTACTCGTTCCGAAACGTCTCTGGGCTATTTTCACCTTGACTTGGTCAGTGGCCGCAATTTCTTCATCATCACCTGCCTGTATTTGTCCATGTATACTAAACAAAGTGATTGCTGCTAACCACGCGGAGGTACAGCAGCGATAGTGACACAGCCCCTGCTCCATGTGATCAAGTAGTTAGCACTCGTTGCACAGCAGTGAACTGATCTGCTCGATCCTAACAGAAAAAAAATACTGGTGTAGGCTGCACAAATTCTCAATCGATGAATGAAGTCCACACCACGCTTTCGCAGAGCCCTGGGGACACCCTAGGTGCACTGGGGGTGGATGCGACAAAGAGGCGCGTCCTGACGATCAGGGTCGGTCCAGAAAGAAATTTGCGTTCGCCGTCCGATGCGCGAGAAATGTTTTTTGTTCTCACGTGAAAATAGGATCTGTGTAGCGGACTCCAAAGAGTCGGCGTCCTTAGCAATGGCGCCTCACTTGATGTTTTGTTTAACTCTGCAGTCTTCAAGTAACGATGCACTCAAAAGTTATGCTGTGACCTCCGCTCGTTGTTCGCGCGTGTAGAGAGAGAAAGAGAGAGAGAGAGGGAGAGGGAGAGAGAGAGGGGTGTTTATTCATTTAAAAAAAAGAAAACGTACATATAATAAAAGGCAATCCCAGGGGTCTTTCCGGCGAGGTGCTTAGATTAGGTGAATTGTTCCGCTCCTTAATAGATAAGCAGCAGGCTGTTATAGATACCTTTGCGCTTTGGGGCATTTATTTTGTAGAGTATAGTTGGCTGCACTGATGTGAGCGCCTTTCGAGCGCGAGTCTGTGCGAATTACCCACTTTTGTGTGGGCCGATCAAAAACATGTTGCAATGCCGTCCGGATGGCTGCCAGCTCAGTTGGAATGGACGACGTCTTATGGCACAGCTTCTGTTTGATGTTCTTTTGTTTGACCCGATTGTCGGTACTCGTATCACTATGGCTGACGATCCCTTGTTCACAGAGCTTGCGCTTACGGAGCTTTGCGAGGTTTTCTTTATTGTCTGTTTGTTTTTTGTTTCGAATGGCTGGTCTTTAGCCATTGGCCACGTGAAGAAACGTAACACGCTTCAAGTTTTTTTATTTAACTTTATTTGCTTACAAGAGAAAACCTAACCTGGATCCCGCACAGCACTTGCGATCCCTTGGTCAACCTTGAGCATGAATCAACCATGTGAATGTTGTTTTCTCTTGTGCACTAAAAGTTGATATATTTAGGTACGCATTATTGCTGCTAACTATAGTTAACTGTCAGTCTTGATCCTCTTGTGTTTGTTAACTGCAATTCTGTCGACACATTTCAGAAATACTGGACATACTGTTTGCATAGCTTATGTTGTTTTACCTAACCTGTAACAACCTGAAAATGCTATAAGTATTGTGAGTAATAATAATCTATCAATTAATCAAATGTGTTTATTATCGTGCCACGAACATCCTCGAGGGTCTTGGTGCTGGCGCAGGACACAGCAATGCACAGGAAAAACAGTACACGACCACACACTCGTACACACATACGTATATGCGCGCACACATTTAAAAAAAAAAAAACTGATTTCGCGAGTACAGATTTTAACAGAGCATAAAATGTGCACACGCAGATAATACAAAGCAAAAGTGTAAAAAGAGAAAAGGATTACAGAAGGACGGAACACACGGCAGGTGAAAGTTTTCGTTCAGTTATTGAAATTCCTCCGCAACTCCTTTCAAGAAAATGTTAAAGTTAGGTATGATGATATCCAGGCACTCTGAACGGGCGTTATATGTCGCCTGCACTCTAGATAAACGTTCACACAAATCGGAAGGCTGAAAGGCACTCTGTTTCCTTGTGCCTTTCTGTGGAATGTAAAAGCACACATTACAAAGCGAGTGTGAGCATAAGATGTTTTCATGTAATAATTTGTGGAGAAAAATAACATATTTGCTGCGTCTACAGGCGGAGGTAGGTAAAGTGAGTGTCTGTGTTAGCTCTAATAAAATGGAAGGCTTTTGGCAGAATTGATGTTTAAATCTAGAGGTGAAGTGTCTTTTATTATTATTATTATTATTATTATTATTATTATTATTATTATTATTATTATTATTATTATTATTATTATTATTATTATTATTATTATTATTATTATTATTATTATTATTATTATCGTCTTCCTGTGTCACTTTCTTCTTTCTTTCTTTTTTGAACAGCAGGGCAAGAAGTAATAAAACGCGCTCAAGAAAGAAGTTTTAGAATGTGCATTCTTATTCTTGGCCATTCACAAAAACTTGCACTTCATTCTACCTTATCGGTAAATTTTCGCTTGATGTGGTTCATCTTCTAACATTTCCACCCTACACGGGAAGAATTCTTGGCACAATACTCACTAATTAGCTGTCACAGCTGTGTTGCAATACTTACGGTTGGGCAACACCCACCGTGTCCAACCTTCTATGCGCAAATCGCGTTCCCTTGAGCTTCTACCTGTGTTAATCGCGGAGATGCGTCTTTTCGTAATTACCAGTCATTGCTTTCTTTTATCTCTCTCTTCCTCTCTCTCTTTCTTTCCCTCAATCCTTACAGGCAGCGCGATTCCAGACGTTAATTCGTAGTCGCGTGGAGACGCTTTGTCGAAAGCTCCCCTTTCCAGGGCGCAATATCACTATGGAGCTACCTCGCCCGTTGAAAGCCTTTCATGTGTCAGTTAGTGTTCCGTTTCTCATTACAGAACTGTACTTCTCCAGCATGCAACTTAATTTGTTGTCTTAGTGAGGATTTAGTGGTCGTGTAACTCAATCGCAGAGCAACATTCAGTCATAGCAAGGGGGGAGAGAGAGAGAGAGAGAGAGAGAAGAATACAGGAAGGCAGGGATGTTAACCAGTCAATAGTCTGGTTGGCTACCCTACACTGGGGGAAGGGAGAAGGGGAAGAGAAAGAAGGGAGAGAGAAGGTGTAGGTACGTGTACGGACAGCACTGCAGTTAAAGTCGCTCGAGCAAACCAGAAGTTCTGAGAAAACACAAAAGTGCCTTCACTGCCTTCTGAGCCGATGATCGGTCGGGACGGTGCTCTAATATTGTCTGTACACTCAGAGGACGATCGTCTAGTTTCCTCAATGTGTCGGACAAATACTGTCTTTGGGCTTGGAATTGAGAACAATGGCACAATATGTGGTCAATGTTCTCCTCGCATGCGCAAACATCACATGCAGGACTATCAGCCATTCCAATTAGAGCTGAGTAGGCATTCGTGAAGGCCACTCCAAGGCATAACCGACACAGAAGAGACGCTTCACGGCGGTGCACACCGGCTGGAGGTCTGAGTTGAAGTGATGGGTCTAGTCGGTGCAGTCTTGTGCGCCTTGTATGTACGGTATTCCACTCTGCTAAGGAGATAGTGCTTGCCAGAATGCCAAGTTCTTTCGCGGCGTCGGTCCTTGAGAGCGGAATGGGGACGCAGCGGTCTTCTTGGTTTGACGTTCGAGCTGCCTTATCGGCTTCATCATTACCAATGATACCGCAATGACCTGGTATCCACTGAAAAGAGATATCATGGCCTTTTTCGCTTAAGTGATGGACAAGTTCCGCGATTTCGCACCTGAGCTGATCGTGAGTTCCATGTCGGAGAAATGAATGCACACATTGCAAGGCCGGCCTTGAATCGCAGAAGACTGCCCATTTTCTAGGACTTTCAGTATTTATCACTTGAAGCGCGTCGCGGAGAGCCGCGAGCTCTGCAGCTGTAGACGTAGTGACATGGGAAGTCTTGAACCGCTTGGTTATTCTCATTGCTGGTATAACTACAGCGCCGCCGGAACTGGTTGATGTAGTTGATCCATCAGTGTAGACGTGTACGCAGTCGCTGTATTTCTCGAACAAGAGAAGTAAAGTTAGTTGCTTGAGCGCTGATGATGGCAAGTCCGACTTTTTCTGAAATCCTGGGACTGTACATAGCAAGGGGAAGAAGTGTTGTTGCAGCGGCGACCGCAAGTAATGCGCCACAAAGCTTTTCTTTTTCGCCTTTGCAAGAAAGAAAGGAAACACGAAAATTGACGGCATATGCACACAACTGTTGTTGGTTATCCATAGCGTTAGATGGAGGCAACACGACGGTGTCACGTGTATGAGGCTGACAGGAAAAAAAATCCAGGAAAACTTGCTTTTTCTTTCTTCCATCCTTTATTTCTTTCTTGCTTTTCTTTTTTCTTTCGTTTTTGTGTATATGAGTTGCTTTTAATATGTCTGAGAACGAAAGTTGGTCAGAAAAAGTTTTTGTCCTTGTCTCTTGTTATTTTAACGTTTTTATTTATTTGTATTTTGACCACCCATCCTGATGACTGTCATGTGCAGTTGAAGGAGCAAGGGACTCACATTTCTTGTTTTGTTTATTGTTGATAGTATTTGAGAAACTTGACTTTAGGAATAATAAATATGTGGTTAGAGATACGGAAACAGACTTGACTCGTGCAGATAATACGCGGGCACTTCGTTCCCGCGTATAAAACTCATATATATTTTTCTCTGTCTTTCTCTCTCGCTCGGACTTTTTTTTTTGTCGTCGAGAAAAATAAATTAATGATTAACAGCGAAATGTTCCTCACCTTAAGAATCTTCAATGAGTCACCCTATTACAACTTCATTGCCACACTTCGTGCTGGAAAAGTGCTAATTTCAGTTGGGTGAATTTTTTTGTGTGTGTGCCACAGCCACACTGGTTATCAATCGTTCTGTCCATATCGCGTGCGAGTTCTCACACACTCCTGTGACTCACCGAACCTGTATTCTAGCTTTTTTTTTCTTTTTTTCTATTTATGTTTCAGACCAACAGAGCATGCTGTAAGCGAGCGCCGGGCTTTGACCGCGATGGATTTAAAAAAGAAGAACCATTTCTCACGTGAACTTCATCTTTTCAAAACATATGACACCAAACAGTTAATTTCATGTTCCAGAGCACGAACTCAGTCGTATGTTGTTTATTACTACTTCATTTGAGGGCGTCACCTTTTTGTTTTTGTTTTTTTCGGTAAAGCTTTGACAAACTCTTCGCTCCTGTCTTAGAGTCTGTTCCATGGATTGCGTTTCGTTTGTTACACGTTGTTATGAACAGTCCCCTTTTGAACCTTCTCTTCAAGCTGGAATTGGATACATAACGGATCTTCGTGATAGCAGCCTTTAATGTCATTAAGATGGGAGATTCTGTATAGCTACAACAATGAGCAGTGTTTCGAAAATCTTCACGACCTTGCAATGTGACGATGCAATCTAAAGCTGCAGTAAACACAGAGTGGGTAAATCAGAGCAGGTTGAAAATAAATTGCCGTTACAGTAATGTAGTTGCAGTGGAAGAGCATCATTAGTTTTCCATATTCACCATTTCCTATATCTACTAAGAAAATAGTATCGGCCTACTTCCTGCTAGACGCATGAACTATAGCATATGGAAAACTAGAGGCATGCGAATTAAGATTTTATCGGACAAATCAACGATGTTCTATCCCTTGGAGCTTGTAAAAGATGTGTGTTCAAGCGTACACATCCCATAAAAAGGCATATTCGCGTTTCGCCATTGCATCCTGAAAAGTGTTTAAAAAATCATAAGGAACGTTATAAGCGCTGAGGCCCTAAATCTTTCGAGAAAATTCATACACCTACATAGAAGCACGATATACACATATAATTATACTCCAAGAGTACATGTTTAAGTAGTAGCCGAGATAACGTACCATGAGTCATAACTGCGTTCATATTTTTTTTGCATGTTTTCTACTCGAGCATTATGGGTATATTTTTTAGGGGTGGACAAGGTACATAAATCAGCGCACTCTGGTCGACCGATGGCCTTTGCTATTGGTTTTCAAGGTTGAGAAAGGCCGGGAATTTCGCAATTTATTTCGTTCTTTCATTCTTTCTTTCTTGTTTGTTTGTTGGCTTAGCAGCTATGGCGTTTTGCTGTTGAGCACGAGTTTCCAGTATTGAATTCCTGTTCAGGCGGCCGAGTTTTTATGGGGCCATAATAATAAACTCATTACATAATACTACATCTATGAGCTTATTATAAACGTATAAACGCATACTGATGTAAACGTACCGTAACGGGGCGCGTCGAAGAGCCTCAGATCTCCAAATTTAACCCAAACTCCACCCTAAAGTATCTCCCTTGCTCATCGGGCAGTTTCAGCGTGTTAATCTAATTAAATATTGTGATTATTATTATCAGTTATATGCATCTCCTAAACACATTGGCTGTCTCCTTTACCTTAACGTTACTGTAATGCTTAGTAACTGAACTTTGACTATCTTTCTCTTTCTTTTCTTGCGGGGTCGGGGTGGGGGTGGAAGGGCGGGCGTATCCACGAGTACGACAGGCTTGTTTATTAGACAGCACACAAACTTCTTATATTGGCATTAGGTCACTTCTAAATTGGTTGTCACTTCTAAAACATCATATTTATATATCAAGTTCTAACAAATTTCGCTTATTGAGGCGAACCAGTCGGATCGGCGCTAGATAGAATTCAGCATTTTCAGACTACGTGTTTGACAATATGTGTACAACATCCAACAAGCATACCAGTGTAGGCTTCAGCTGAGAAACTCTTCGCTACAACCGACTGAAAACGTCGACGAAATCAAACGTAATCTCCTGAACAGCCTTTTCTTATAATGACAGCCTTTCAATACATCACCCATCTTTCATGCAAATTGGAGCACTCCAAACTGAAAAATTATCGTCGCCAAGTTGACTGGGTATCCTTCTACGCTCCCACAAAAGCAAACTCCTCTCATCTATTTCATATTTTTACGGGAGGAGAAACACAGAGAGAAACACTGCTTACGGAGTCTGCAGTGTTTACAGTGATTTCGTTGCACTATATGTAATGCGATAAATACTGCAACTTCGGTGCTAAATGTTAAATATTCTTTTATATTTAAGATTTAAGATGATGCCGTTGCATCAACATACAGCATACTGTGAGGCCAATCTATGCGCGAAAAAGTGCACTCCGCGTGCTTCGTAATCACTATGCATCGCGAGACCAGGATGACCACTAAGTTAGTATAGCATCACCTCTCGGCATCGATGCTGAAAGCGCTTGCACGATTTGCCCGATTCACACGAGAGTGCAGCGGTTCACTCACCGGCGTGGCCGATGACACAGCAGAGAGCAAGCACGGCAGTGCTCCGACACAGTGAACGCATGGAGCAAGCCGCGGCGCCGCAGATCCGCCGGTGGGACCCCATGGCACTCGGTGATGCACGCGTGCCGGGGGCTTCCGATTATCCTCTCGGTCGTCCAGGCAGCCACGACGCCGGCGCCGCGCCTCTGGTCGAACCACGCACCCGCCGCGATGCTGTAGCGGTGCGTCTCTCGCGAAGGCGCGCCGTCGACCGCGTGCTTGGAACCCGGGTCAGAGACTCGCTCTCCCCCACCCCCTCCCCTTTCTCCCACCTTCCGCGACCGCTGCGCTTCTGGTGGCAGATGGGAGAACAGCGCTCGCAGCAACGGTCTTACTGCAGTTTCAGGCCGGAGGCCGCCCGCGAAGGAGACAGCTCGGTGCACGAGCAATTCAGGGAATCAGACACACGAGTTAGTTTTCAGGGTGTGCTACGAGGACGTTAGAATAATGTGAGCTCGCGAGAACCAGAGTGGCGGCAAAATTAGGTGATGGTGATGGTATATTGTAAGAACACCACACAAATGAGGTTACAATCAGCTTAGGGAAAAAAGTTTACCAAAGCGCCTTTTCCAGCCCAGTTTGTCAACAATGCTATTAGTATTATGACTCGTTGGAAAACTTGCCGACTGTGACGTTTCGGTCCTCTGCGAACAGTATAGGAAGAGGAAGGGGAGGAGGAAAATTTTGTAGGAATAGAATAGAACATTGTGCAATGCTTGAAAGTATTAGGGTGCGGCTCAGGTAGGCATGTCAGCGCTGGCTAACGTTCTTCATACTTTCTTTCAACGGTGAAAGATTGAAGGGCGGCAGAAATTCAGTTCGTGCGGTGCCAATAAAGCACACACCATGCTATGCGCGGACAACCTTCTGTGGCAATGAAAGGAAATATACAGGAAACGGAGCTTTTGCGCAGGCACTATTGCGCCAAATTGTCTAGCGGCTTTGACAGTGCTTTCTGTTATACTGAATCAGCATAGAGCAAGCCAATTGCGACCACTTCGCATTTGCCAAAACACCGTAAAAGTGGCATTAAAAAATAACGTTCGAATAAAACAACACTGAGTGGTGTATATTGTGTCCTATTTTAATGCAGTTGCAGTAGCGTATGTCAGATGTTTGCGTTATTTTTTTTCCTTGCCTAAACAAACACGATTGAGACCACGGGACCATGTTCAGGAGCGCTATCCCGCGTGCGCTTCGTCTTCGTATATTTCGATTCATTTCTCATTTGTCCTCGAGGCAAGAGTGCGAGACCTCGCACCTCGTGTACTCGCAAGGCTCGAGGACACGTACTAAACTGGTCTGGAAATTGACATTACAAACAGCTTCCGAAAATATTCCCTACGTATTGGTTTCGAGCCCAGCTTTATTACTAACAAAGAAAGCGGTAGCCCATAAGGCGGTCTGTTGAAATGACGAGTGAAAATTTATTTGTATTAGTCTTGTGGTAGGGCACTTTCTTGCTGCTTTTTGGAGGATCGACAATGCCACGACTGTCATGACTATATGCATAAATGTCCGCTGCTCGTCTTTCGTCATCGGTTGTGTGCTTCATCTCGCTTGTTTTGGTCATCTGCGGCAAGCACTTACGATCGACAGACTAAGCAGCGGAATGCATTCATTACTGAGGTATATCTGACTCCCAGGCGAGATCGCAGGAAGGAAATTGTGTGACGTAATACAGAAGGCGTCCTACGAGTGGATCTCCTCCAGTTTCGACCTTGTCGCTTGAATAAAGCGCACGACTTGGTGCTTTCTTTAACTTGAATGCATCTGTACTCAATAAAGCTTCAATAGATATGGACGTAATGAGAAGCGAACGAAACAATCTGGCGACTCTTAGGTCTTAGTCTCGTACTATGCGACCCTTTCCGAGACATGTTAATGCTGGGATCTATCGACTTAATTGCCGCTTAGCGTTCGTGTTCCGTTCGGGTTAAAATACACGGCGCAGCAACTGTGCAAAGTCTTTCGCTCGATCATGACAGTCCGGACAGAAAAAAACATAGACACAGAACGAGAGCGACGGGAAAGTTATTAGCCCGTAATAACGGGGCATCACTCTACGGCAGTGAACGATCTGTTCACTCCTTGATGGGACGTGCCCTGAATAATGCCACCTCGACATCAAAACTGCGCGCTTATATAATATATATATATATATATATATATATATATATATATATATATATATATATATATATATATATATATATATATATATATATCGCCGAGCGATTCGCGAGAGAAAGGCGAGCGCTTCGTTTGAATTCATTATTGTCAAAACAGCGCCGGCTCGCACGGGCAGTGCGCCCCATCGCTTGCTCAACGACGCGTTGCCAAACCGTTTCCGCAGCCGCGTCGCGTCGGTTTCGCAGGCGGGTCATCGGAAAATGAGAGCGGTGTGCGCATCGCCTACTGGCCTGCAAAGTGCGCCGCTCTCTTTTCGCGCGCCACCCGAGTGCCTGACGGGTTAGGCGGCCGTGTCTTGTTTCGAGCATATTTTTGTTATTCTGCTCTTCGATTACAACGGAAACTTCGTAGCCGATGCAATTTTCAAGCGCTAGGACCACTTTCTTTCTGTATTAAAAAAAAAAAACAATTCACATATAGAGAGCGAGAGGGAGACAACTGATAAGCAAAGAAAAGGCAGGTAGTTTAACCAGGCTGAGCTTGGTTGGCTATCCGATACTCGAGAAGGGAGAATTAGGAGACTGAACGAAGAGTTGAATGAGACAAAAATAAAGTGCATAGCACGCACGCACATATACGCACACGCTCCCAAGCGTTCATTGTTCAGTTCATTACAGGCGGTCATAGTCTGGTGCATCCTGCGAATAGCAGCAGCTATTTTGTGGCTCCAGGGGCGCTATTGTGGGTACTACATAATTCCGTCATGTTGCCGAGCGCAAGCCACGTTTGCGTTTTGAGTTTGACTTTTGTAAAGAGCGTGTTTGTAGGTTTAACAAGCGCACATCTTAGACCGGACACCTTAGACAGGGTGGATTGTAACTGCCCTGGGAATCACCCGAAGGTGACAAGGGTGAAGAATTTGGCCACATCGCTGAACCTAACACTGTACAGAATAGCACCGATGGAATGGAAAAATGAAATGACGCAAGAAAAACAATCGAAATATCTTCATGCTAAAGTGTCCTCTTGTGCTTTTTTCAAATTAAAACCACCCAGAATTTAGTAACAGAAAAAGAAGGAAATACGCAGATCCAGGGCAACGTTAGAAGCTAAATAAGGCGAAAATTGTTTAAGACAGTGAGGTAGCAGCAGTAATGGTTGACACGAACACAGCCTTGTAGCTTGTAGACGCTATCTGTCTGCGTTACAAAGACAGAGGCGATGTATGATACCTGTCGAAGGGAGAATGCGCATCAAGAAAGCATGACAGCTATCTAAATACAATAAAGGACTTGTGCCCCAATGGCACAGCTATTCTAAGCGAGTGACCAAGAATGGCCGGGCCAATCTTCCAGGGGCTCACGCGCACTTGCGCAGGCACAGTGCCGAAATTGTCTATTCGGGCACATACTTAGTGACTCAAGTTGTCAATGTACCGGATGATAAATTTTCCGATTTAACCGATCCGATTCGATTATTATTTCTGCAATACCCGTTCTTTCAAGCACGGTGGCTTTCAGCAAACGGCCACTCTGCTGTTAGCACGACTAGATAGTGGAGTAGCCGTCGCTGTTCGATGGCTAATTAACTAATATTACTTAAGTTTCTAATTACTGGTTTTAACGCCAATACTGCCACGGTAGTATTGGAGCAGGACGCTGCAGAAGGCAAAAGCAATTTACGTGCTTTTAAGAACGCCACCCATTAGGATTTTCGAGGACGAAGATAACCCTTCAATACCGAAAAGAATTTAGATACCGAGAGCGCCAGAAGAAATTATTGCGTATTGTGTATCTCTTATTCCTTATTGAGCAGTCTTGCCAAGATAGATTGCCAAGATGTCAATTTAAAAAACAGACCTGCTTCCAAAAGTGCGTAAGTAAAAAAATCGGCAGAACCCATCACACGACGACTGTCGGCGGTATACTGAGTTAGCATTGAATCAATATAGTTACACAGCGTAGTTATGCATAAGGCGTGTACGTAAGCGCGACTCCTCTTTCGCACATCCATATGAACACTCTGCGCCATCTAGCGCTGTCGCCGCGAAACGAGTGTGTGACCTCCGAAATGCAAGGCGCGCCGGTGCGTGCGAACGCTGAGAAACGCTTCATGCGGCAACAGGGCTCCTCTCTCTCGCTTCTTTCTGGACGCGCTGCGCCATCTAGTGGCACCGATGGGAAGTCCGTGCCTAGCCGCCGGGACGAGGAGCATGGCGCACCAGTTCTTGCGAACGCTGAGTGTGAGTGAGTGAGAAACTTTATCAGCTCTAGATTCGCTGGTCTTCTGCGGTCTTCAGATGGAATCGTCCATCTTCTAACACAACGGTCGGTTGCCCTTAGTCCAGGGCTCCGCTGGATGCTGCTGCCAGTTGTGCTCGCCGAATCAGACCTTCTTGGTCGACCTGGCGATCGCTGGAGAGCACTCCCTCCCATTGTTCCGAACTCGGGTTTGGTATAACGGGTGCCACGTCTATCTTCTGGCATGCCCACGTTATGTGATACAGCGTGGGTGTTTCGTGGCACCAGGGGCATTTGTCATTGTATTGTGTCGGATAAATTTTGCTGAGTACGTGTAGGTTCGGGTAAGAGCCCGTTTGTAGCTGCCTCCACGCGACAGAGTCCTCTCTGCTAAGGGAGCTGTGCGGTGGTGGATACCGCTTTCTGCAGCCCTTGTAGTAATTTAGTATCGCCGAATAGTCTTGGGGTACAGGTTCGGTCTCCTCGAGGTCGCCTACGTGGGATGCTCGGTAATAAGTGTGCCCTCGAGCTATCCTGTCCGCCTCTTGGTTCCCTGCGACTCCCGTGTGTCCCGGCGTCCATACTATTGTATGCCTAATTGGTTCTTCTTTTGTTTGTCGTTGTGTTATGTGGTCTCCGGAGCGGAGTATGCGGAGCGCTCCGTGCCCTATTCTGCCGCGTAGGTAGTTGCGGCACGCTGTTTGCGAGTCTGTAAGGATTGTTAAAGACCTTTTAGAACGATATCCCTCCGCTGCCGCTAGAGCGACGGCCGCTTCTTCAGCCTCGATTATAGTACAGCCTTGTAGTGATGCGCTGGTGATCTCGCGTAGGTTCGAATCAATCACCGTTGCTACCGCGTTGCTGTTGCTCTGCCCCGCTGCTCTGGCGTATGTGGCTGCGTCCACATATACCGTCGTTTCTTGGGGTGCTAGTGTTTTTTGTAGGTATTCAGCCCTCGCTTCTCTGCGTGCTTTGTGGAGGTTGGGATCCATGTTCCGGGGTATGGGTGCTACTTTTAGAGTGTTGCGATACTCGTCCGGAATTGTTTCGGTCCTCTGGATCTCTTGCAGTTGATCGGCACAGCCTAGTTTCTTCAGGAGCTCCCTGCCAGATGGGGTCTGCTGTAGTCTGCGTTGTTGGGAGACTAGTTGCGCCTCTTTCAATTCGTCGAAGGCGTTGTGTAGTCCTAAGGCTAGGAGCTTTTCGGTTGAAGTGTTCTGGGGAAGGTGGAGTGCGGTTTTGTAGGCTTTGCGTAGAATCGCGTCCGCCTGTTGTACCTCACTCTTGATGGGATTGTAGTATGGGAGGCTGTATGCCACTCGGCTGACAACCAAGCTTGTGACCAGCTTGAGGGTGTCCTCCTCTCGCATGCCGTGGCGTCTGTGTGAGATGCGCGTGATCATGCGGGCCACTTGTAGGGTGGATGCCTTGAGTAGGGCGAGGGTGTGGGTGCAGCGTTGGTTTGACTGTATCCACATCCCCAGGATTCTGATGAGCGTCTTTTCCGGTATCGGCTTGCCCTCGAGGTAGACGTTGAGCTTTAACTCGTCGCTGGTGGGGACTCTGCGGTTTTGCATTCCTCTCCAAACTCTCAGGAGCTCGGACTTCTCAGTGGAGCAGGCTAGCCCTCTTGCTCTGACGTAGTCCTCTACGCAGGTGGCTGCCTCTTGTAACTTCTCTTCTTTCTGTCTGAGCGAGCCTGTGTTAACCCAGATGGTGATGTCGTCGGCATACATGGCATGGTGTATGCCGTCGATTTCTTTTAACTGTTTTGTCAAGCCAATCATTGCTATGTTGAAAAGCGTGGGGGAGATGACCGACCCTTGAGGCGTCCCTTTGTTTGGAGTAAGGAACTTCTCTGATCGGAGCCCTCCGAGGCCAATCGTTGCCGTTCTGTTTGAAAGGAAGGCTTTGACGTAGCCGTAGACTCTCCTCCCGCAGTTCAGGTCGTTCATGCCCGTGAGGATAGCTTCGTGGCTTACATTGTCAAAAGCCCCCTTGATATCCAATGCCATTATTATATTCTCCCCGCTCCTGGGGACGTTCCCGAGTACTTCTTCTTTGATTTGAAGCAGTACGTCTTGGGTCGATAATTTTGCTCTGAATCCAAACATGCTGTGGGGATACAGTTCCTTGTCCTCCATGTACTGTTGTAGTCGCAGCGTCACCACTCGTTCGTACAGTTTTCCCAGGCAAGATATGAGCGAGATCGGTCTGAGGTTCTCAATTTGCAGTTTCTTGCCCGGTTTAGGAATCATCACTACCTCCGCATGCTTCCACTCCTCGGGGACGGTCTCAGCTTCCCAGTGTTTGTTGAGAAAGTCGGTAAATTCTGCGACTAACTCTTCACTAAGGTTGCGGATGAGTGCGTTATTTATCTTGTCTGCACCCGTGGCCGTGTTTCTGGTTGTGTTTCGAATCGCTGCGTAGACCTCTTCTCGCGTGATGGGTCTGTCCAGGTTAACGTTTTCTCTTCCTCGGTAGCGCTCTGCGTAAGCTGCTGGGTTTGTGTCCCCGAAGCATTTAACGCGCACCTTCTCCAGGAGTTCGAAGTCTGGTCCCTCGTACTGGTGGATGAACCGGTAGATGGTTTTGTTGTTTTCTGCCTTGGTCTTGGTCGGATCTATGAGAGCCTTGAGGATATGCCACGTCCTCGCTGTGTTCAAAGTTCCGTTGAGGGAGTCGCTGAATTGCTGCCAATTTTGCCTTGCCAATTGCGCCGCGTACTCCTCTGCTTTCGCTGTGACTTCTGCGATCTTTATCTTTACACTCTAAAAACTAAGAGAGTGCCGGGCACTCCCTTTGAGGGAGTAGCGGCTTGTCCCATATTTCACTCTCTTTTCGAGAGTAGATCGACCCTCTTTGAGAGAGAGTAGGTCAACTCCTGTTGACAGAGTTTTGTTACTCCGCCGCAAGGGATTGCTAGTACTCTTCTGCAGAGTGATAATACTCTTCCCACAGGGAGTGCTAGTACTCTTCCGCAGAGTGGTAATACTCTCACCGTAGGGGTAATGGCACTCCACCAGACCGAGTACTTCTACTCCCCCAAACAGAGTGCAACTACTCTTCCCAATACCCTCTTAGCGAAGTCCTGGGCACGCATGCAGGCAGGAAATCAGATCAAATTAGGGTCGCTGATACACCGTTCTCTAGGCGGCTCCTCAGACTCAGTGGCCCAATTCCAAGCGGCCTTCAGAATAGGCGTGAGCAATGGTATGCAGGATTTTAAAGTCATTTTTCCTGGCTATTTGCTGCCTACCATGAGTCGTGACGGCTCGTAATAGGCCTATGCGTATGTGTCCCGAACGCCACTGCGGAGAAAAAAAAGCTAATTCACATTTAATCCGCAAATATTTTCGCATATTTCACAATCAGGAGACACATGATCTAATTAGAACACAATAGTCGACGGAATCACACACTTATGGAGAACCACATTGCTCTATACATCACGTGGATTCGAACCCAGGTACACTCGCATCTATACAATTCAAAGCACACATCCTAACCATTACACCACAAAGCCACCACGCTCAGTCGTGTTGTTTTAGAGCTTATATACATAACAAATGTATTTGAGGAATCGGCTGCGGTGGTTGGAGTTTCTCTGCAGTGTGCTGTGCTGTTGTGTACTGGAATACGTTTGCGTTTGCATCATTTCCATTCCTTGCTACGACTAACGGAGGAATACAACGTAGACGACGACGTGAGAACTATTCACGGCTTGTCGTCACCCCAGGAAAATAACAAATGTGCCGTTCAGCTCACGATCGAGTGCTTTTCCAGTCCATGCATTATATGTTCTCCGAAATAACGCGGATACAAAGTATCGTGCCAACCATCCACGTATGTGAATTTAAGTCGCGCGTATACTGGTGAGCATTTCTGTTTATTTTTTCCGCCAGTTCCATTCGTATGTGGTCAACTGCGATGCCAGTACCAGGCATTTCGACGTGCCTCACGCTGCCGTGTAGGCGTTCTTTTCAGGTGCATTAGTTTAGAGTTTGGTTCAGTCCGCTGTGAGCTGTTGTAGCTGCTGTGAGCATTAGCAGCGGATCGTTAGCGTTTTCAAGAGCACGCATTCCAGCATTTGGAGACTGCTTATGCCGATAGCCGCGTCACATGCATTGGCACGCATGTTTAAATGAGTAATGTGTCCACTTGTTACGCGTGCACTGCTCGTATCCTGTGGCAGTGCTCGTTCTAAAAGCTTCGAAGACCATCTACATTCATACGTGTGTTCAATATATATGCACAGGACAGACTTGCCGGCAAGTTGGTTGAGCATTTTAGAAGAAACAGCGCAACACAAGGAAGACGCAAAAACATGGACAACACCACGAAGCGCTGGTGTGGTCGATGCTTTTTTTCGTCCTGGTGTTAGCGCTGTTTCTTCTTCCACGATACACGCACACCACAGGTACGCGAAAGTTTAGGAGTATAGGGCGTTAACTTTGTTTTCCCCGTTTCCTCTCAGTGTCAATGGCACAATGCGTTGCCCGAAATAGCGCACGCTTACCCCCATATTCAGAAATGCATCATAACTTGAAGCCCATGCTTGACTTGATCTAAATGACGCAAGTCGTGAACGCACCAAAAGAAAGGCAGTGAGCGTCTGGGGGACGTTCGCACCAGGCGTCGTTTATATAAAGTCAAGCATGGGCTTTGTATTAATATACATTTCTGAATACGGGGGTTAGTCATCTACTTCTCACAGAAAATGTCGAAGAAACGCCCACCAAAACCAGGCACATTCGTAAACCTAACTAGGCAATACGAAGCTCCATAGAAAAAGAGTGGTATTAAAAGCTTTCAGTATTTTTCTTTACTCCAAAATGGTTGCGCTCTCGTGGTTTCAATGTACAGAGATGATGCAGCGTTAGCTAAAAAGCATGAATTTCCGAACTCCATGCCAAAATAAGCTTGTAAAATTATTTAGGTGCTAGAAACCAGGGTTTGTAGCGATCCTTGAAAACCCTTTATTTCTAAAATGCCATTTTCAAGGCATTGAAAAGCCTGGAATTTTTAGAAGTACTGGAAAGTCCTTAAATTTGTACACTTGGCTAGACATAGCAGACATTGCCAAGTGTTTTTTTTTTCCCTTCTGTGACATTCTTCGCATGTCACAGAGAATTGTCTGTGGAGGTAATAGAAGGAAAGCGACATCCTTAAAGTTCAAATTACAAAGGAGCTGCAGATACCAGTTTTAGGCACATGGAACCGGCGACAAATGTACTTGGAGGAGCAGAAGCAGGAAGCTCAACGGTTGAGGCATTCAAAGAAAAGCCGTGATGAGTAAATTGAGAGCTACAGACACAATAAAAGATCACCTTTCTCCGGTGCTGTGTTGTTCCGCGATCTTGAGCGCGCGCGCGCGCGGTGGAGAACTCCGAGTGAAAAAGTAGAGCGCTCGCTACGCGTTCCTTTGAACTGCGGCGGCCTGTTCTCTTAGAAGCAAAACGATGTGTTCTTTGCTCAGCGTGCATGAATGATACATTGCCATGTTCGGGGCCAGCCACCTACAGTTGAAGCAGAAGATCACGCTACGTTTTGTTCTCTATTGCCGCAAGAGTAGAACTACTCCCTCTCTCTGAAGGGGGAGAGTGAAAAGCACATTTCACTCTCTCCTTGGTGGGAGAGTGAACAATGCATTTCACTCTCCTCGACATTTTGCGAGAGTAAAACGACGCTTTGAAGAGTGAACCGGCCGCTTCACTCCTGCGATACCCTTCCTAGTTTTTAGAGTGTAGCTTCCTGTTGTATTTTTGTTTCTTCCACCTCTTGGTGACCCCGCGTCTAGCTTCCCACAGCTTGAGCAGTCTGGCGTCTACCTCGGGCGTCTGCGTCGTTCGCGTGATTTCTTTGGTGTACTTGCGCTGTGTTTCAATGAGAATTTTCCCCCACTCTTCTATCGATTGGATCCCGTTCTCGGCGAGATTCCTATCGCATGCCTCTCGAAAAGCGCTCCAGTCCGTAATTTTTGCCGATCCCAGCTGACACCTTAGCCTGTCCGAAGTTACTTGTGTCTTGAGTATGTAGTGGTCACTACCTAGGTTCTCTAACAGGTTCTCCCACACTGCTTGCTCCGCTCCTCGTATGAACGTGAGGTCGGGGCAGGTGTCGGTGCTAACGCTGTTTCCGATTCTGGTTGGAGTGTCTGGGTCTGTGAGTAGGTTGCAGTCGGTGTTCTCTGCTGCCTCCGCTAGCGTTTTGCCTTTTGGGTTCGCTGTTTGGTTGCTGTTTGCTGAGAATTTTTTTTATTGCGACAGCGTGCCTTCTGGCATAAAGAACGCTGAGAATTGGTCCCTCGCTTGCCGCACATCAAGTGACAAATACTCAGTAACCCAAGTTGGAGAGAGGTGCATTGAAGAGCGACACACAGCCAGTAGTGTACTCATGGCACAGCTCGCTACAGCGTTGACGTGAAAGACGTTCATTGAAAAGCGGCACGTACCCAGTGCATTTGTGGCGGAGCCTGCTAAAGCAAGGGGTTGCAGTGCTTGAAGAACCCTTGTGACGTACACTCGATTCCACTCTGCATTTGAGAATTCTGAGAAATCTTTTTCTTCAATGTGGAGAGTCACAATCCCAGTGGAACATACATAGTCACCCAAGTTGGTGTAAAAGTCGTTAATTGAAGAGCAGCACAGACCGAGTGGCACATGCCAGTGCTCCAAGTCGGCGTCAAAGAGTTTCGTTGAACAGCTCTACTTACCCAGTCCTGCATCTACAGTGACCCATATCGACGTGAAAGAGGTTCGTTCAAGAGCGGCACATGTGTTCCCATTGCCACATACTCATACATACATACATACATACATACATACATACATCCATACATACATACATACATACATACATACATACATACATACATACATACATACATACATACATACATACATACATACATACATACATACATACATACATACATACATACATACATACATACATACATACATACATACATACATACATACATACATACATACATACATACATACATACATACATACATACATACATACATACATACATACATACATACATACATACATACATACATACATACATACATACATACATACATACATACATACATACATACATACATACATACATACATACATACATACATACATACATACATACATACATACATACATACATACATACATACATACATACATACATACATACATACATACATACATACATGGCGTCCATAAAGTGCGTGAGAAACCCTAAGAATGCTAACGCATTAAAATTTGCTCTGTCGTTATATTCCGCTCAACCAAATACAGTGCCCTACATGCACGTCAGCTGGCAAATCACTCCGAGGCCAATACATAAGTACACGTTCTTTTTCAACGTGAACGTCTGTATTAAACTGAAATGTATTAAACGTATATCTCTCCAAGACATAACATATTATTGTGCTCATATCGAATAAAAGCCTTTGTGCGACCAGAAGAAAGAAACTTTTCCGCATCAGACACATACGTGTGGGCAATGAATAGATTTTTTGATCCATCTCCCTTGACGCATTTCCATTCCTGGGGTCGGGCTAGACAGTATACAAGGGGGGGGGGGGGGGGGTGTACCGCAGTATTGACTGCACCAGCAAAGGGAAGAGCACCAAGCCAGTAGGTCTATAGCGCAAGGCTAATGATCGAGCGGGAAACGATTAAGCAAACTACGCCCCCAGGAGACTTGTAAGCGCAAGTTTGAAGGGAAGTTATCCTGAGTAACTTTTCTTTCTTTCTTTCTTTCATTTTGATTTCTTTTTTTGTTCAGGCAATTGTTGCGGCTCGATCATCTCTCGTCACAGGATCTCTCCGCTCCCAACGACGGTTTGGCGAAAATGCAGTACAGTAGGACATTTATGCTCGCACTCCACGTCGATAACCTTGAGATATCCATTCTCTTTCAATAGTTGCCTCGGTTTTTTAAAACAACACACAATTTTTAGGCGCTTCACTTTCGTTTCATTCATCTTTTTCTTTTTTCGTTTTCTCCAGTGCACAATAGACTACCGGAGAGTTATAGCGGTTATAATTGTAGCAATATGCCATAGCTAAGCTGGCGCACTTGTCACGCCCTACGACTCTGGCTACACGGGCTGCATCGTGAAAAGATTTAAAAGATAGCCGATGGACCGGCGTTTGATTTCCTGCATGCAGCCAAACAGCCATCCACACATAGAACTGCAAGTTCTCGTGCCCTGGCACAAAGAGAGAAACCCTCATAACTATTTAAGGAAACTTGCTTTTGGGTGCAAATTTTCGAGCTTTATTCGTACCAGTCCTGCGCCACTAGTAGTGTCGTCATACACATATATTGCGGGCTGTTGTGCCAGAAGTTCTGTCTTATAGTAGGTATCTTATGGCGAATAAACAGTGTCATATAGTAGGCTGATTTCATACTCGACATGCACACACAGACAACGATATTACTAAACGTCTCTTATTGTTGATATAATGACATGGGAGGCCTATGATGGCCGTCGCAATTACGAGAGAAGTGCAACTCCTTAGGATAAGCGAGATATGTTTCTACCTGTGGGAAGGCATATTTAGATTTAACATCTCGAAGGGACACATTGGCTTGTGCGAGACGCTATAGAAGAAGGTACAAGAGTAATTTAACCACATGGTGTTCTTTAACACACAATCAATGCACGGTGGGGATACGGCCACCGCGGTCGGAATCGAACCCATGACCTTGATCTCCACAGCGCAGCACCATAGCGGTTGATCTAGCGCGGCGGGAGATGCGCGGGAATAATTTTGGGCCGAGGAAAATGTATCATCCTTCGCGAGTGGATGACATGCTTTGTCATTCAATAGTAATTGATTAAACAAGTTAGAAACTTCTTGGGGTTTTCTTGAGGGGAATACCTGGTGCAATACCCGGCGGCGCCCTGCGAAGTATTATTGACAAGCACTCAGCCTATAATTGAGAAGGTGTTGGCACGCTAGAACCAAATTTCGCCAACATGTGACAGAATATATTCACCAAAGTGTTGGTTCGTGTAGCGAAAATATTTTGATGGACTCCTTTCATGCGCGTTTGAGCAAGTTAAAAGAGTTTGAAAAGGTCAATGTGGCTACTAACCACCAATGGGAAGACTATAGAGCACAGTGAGAAAGGCTGCTAATTCTTCAGTCATATTGTACTGCGCTGAGTACAACAAACACGAGAGGATACACCAGGCAAAGAGGACTGAGCGTCGCCGATGTTAAACGCAGTGATTACAGCGTAAAGATCATAGAATGGGAAATATATCAAGGTGAGAAATCGAGAGGAAAGGCCTCAGATGAACGCACATTGCAGTTGAACATGCTCAACGATTTTTAAGTGTCCGAGCTAACAAGTTCTTTACGTAACATTTAATGAGCTTAAGCTTGTGGGAACGGCGTGGTCTCACAGTCCACTTCAGCCGGCCCCATGTGCTGGCCGGCCACGCCGAGTGGCAGCTCTCACCAATGCTCGCGCGTTCGTCGTGTTCTTCTTCCACCGCTGGCTCAGATACCGCTCATCATGCCGGCGTTCCCATAAGGCTTAGGCAAAATATGCAGCATAATAAGAACAATGGCTAGTGATAAGAACAAACGAACACAGCGTGTTGCATGAGCAATAGGCACTGACCTCTTCAAAAGCACTGAACGAACCAGCATTGACCCTTGTGTAATATTCGGCAAAAAAATGATCAGTGATTCATCTCAAGAGGCCAGAGGTTAACGAATATTGATGTTGTTGAATGGTGCAAGGAAAATGCAAGCACCAACATTTTTCAATATTACAGCACGTATGCACCTATTTTAGCTGCTTAAGGCTTCAGTGTGGTGCTTTCTTTGCTTGTTTTTTTTTTCATGCACCTCCGACATTATCAACTGTTATATGGATCATTGTGAATGAGGCGGTCTCATATAATGTTCTTTTTTTCTTTAAACCTGTACGCTCCTCGCCGGGACAAACAGAGAAAACAGTGCCGGTCAGCTATTTGACCTTGTTATGAGATCGAGGAAGACGGAGACGACTCGCACTCACCGCACAGCGCCCACAAAATGGGCGATCCAATAAGCAGAGCAACGCGTTATGCTCGAGCAAGGAGTTTTGCAGCGGCTTCGAGTGCCTTCCAAACAAAAGGTCTCCTTCCCTTCGAGGGTAAGCTTCAGAATTCCACTTTTATTTTTCCTTCAGGCAGCTTAGCAAGTCGGTATCTGATATCCAATTGCGCACAACGCATATAATAGGAGGCTCGAACGGAATCTCACGCATCCTATAGAACCAAGAAAGTACTCGAATTATACTGTTTAATCTTTAACTGAAGAAAAATTAGAAGGTGGGCGTATAATGAACCGGATAACCCTAAGTTCCGAAGATTACTCACGAAAGAAAGAAGATTGAGAAAAGCGAGATGAAAATAACACAGAACAGGATAACAAAAATAGCAAACACTGCGCACGCTATATTGGCACATGTACTTGTTTACCTTTCTGAGGTGACCGCTTTTGGCCGGCTAAAAATGTTTAACAAATGTTTAACGTTATCGCTCGACGCAGGACGCGCGTGCATGTATCGTAAGTTCCTCGAACGTTATCGATGATTCCATCCATTCTGTGTCGTCACCGACACCTTGCGTAATCTGACTGTATGCGCGACGCAACATTGTGTCGTACTTTATGGAAGGCACGCGGGCACCAATGATTACGCTGGAAGCTTCGTCGAGTCATGTATAAAGGTCGACGCGCTTGACCCGCAGATCAAATTTTGGATCGCCGCATTTGCTCACCGATTATCGTTGTGCTTGTACATGTACATTGCTTGTCTTGCTGGGCATAAGTTCGCCCATTACATAGTTAAATTTATGACTCACAGTTCTGAAGCTGCATCGTTCTTCAACATCACTACAACGCGAGAATATACCACAAGCATTCGCGTAAGTAGTATCACCGCGCGCGTCAACCCTGAAAGGATGGTCTAGTTATTTTGGTGCAGTCATCACACCACGCTGGGTGAGTCCAGCATCACAACTTGAAGTGAATGCGTAACGCTCAATAGGCGCTCAGGCAACACGCAACTTGCACTCAGAGGCAGTCCGTAGACTGCTGCCCACTAAGGATTCGCGAAGAGCAGTGAAGACGAGCCTCTGCTGATCAGGGCCATTGATCAGTGAGCCCTTCGTTCGCGGATATGTGGCTTCTGTGAAGAAGTTTCAAAGGCGCTGGAATGTTGACGAGCAAATTTCAGTATAAGATTACGAGTCGGTTTTATATATGAAACGCGTAGTTAAGAGTGGCAGCAGTAAGTGACCGGCGGGATAGCCCACATAACTGACGTGCTAGCCTTACTAGCCGGTAGGACGGATGAAAAATGAGCTACGAGCTCGACGCTTCACTGTGTCCCTTCTCCAAAGTATGGCCTTCGATTCGCGTTCCTTGCTTCGTTGTCGCGTTCTGACAGGTCGGAGTGGTAGCTGCGAAGAAACGCCCACTCCAGCATCGATCTCTGCCGCCATAGACACAATGTAACAGTTCCGCTACAATAAGTACACCGGCAAATAACAATACAGAGGTAGAGAAAATATAGTGGATCTGCGAATCAGCGAGTTTTGTAAAATTTTTCAGCCTACCTTTTCACTTCATCTTCACTGCGTTCTATTTGCCTCTGTGCCCATTTATCGTTTGATGCTTATCGCGGAGTGCTGTTCTCATTGCTCACCTATTACAGAAGTGCTGTACGGACACAGACGGCATCTCGCCTTTCAATTTCACTTTATTTCACGGCATCTGGCAAGCAACTTAACGTAGGCAGAGCAGTTGCTGAAAGATTTTCCAATATTTGGGGAAAATTGCTATAGAAAATAAGTGCAGGTGCTTATCTCTAGCAAAGCTTTGAAATGAACTCGCCTGTTGTTTGAGCAGTTATAGTAATGGCGTTTTCCTCTTCTTTCTTGTTTTGCTCTTCAGCAAGAGGCTACATACGAATTACATTGGCACGCACACATAGGAGCTTCATTCCGTTTACGCCGATATAACGTCTCTCAGGTATACCCTGAGCCTATAAACCTAAACAGCAGAAAACAGGCTCTCCTGATAAGTTATTGCGATTCCGCGATTATGTTACACAAATGAAACGCATGTTCTGGCGTAACAACTTCTTGCATAATCTTAGAAAATCAAAGAAAAGCAGCGCGTGTTACTAACACTCTGTCGTCATTCTTTCGCCCATAACGAGAGAGCCTGAAGCAAGCGTTTGCCCAATGCCGGCTTTTGCTAGGACAAAACTTTCCCAGCTATGTACAGCACCGGGAATGAATACCACGATACCACAGGCGCTGACAGCAAAGTGCCTCGGAAACGACCGAGAAATGAACCAACACGAAGCCGAGATCCTTGTCGTGCACACGATCCATCGCGAAGAATCAGGGAAGCGAGCGGCAAGCCAGGTAATTACAGTCGACACGAGCACGCCACCTGGAAGAGGCGATCGCGTTCTCTGTGCTGGCACGCACAAAATGCAGCCGCGTATTGATCGCGAGCTTAACTGGCCGTCTGATGGACGCTTGATCGCTGCAGCATTTCCTGCGCGGTGAAAGTTTCCTTCCGGCTGTGCTGGTGGCCTCACGCCATTCCCTGCAGTTCGAGCTACCGTTCGCGCGGTACGTTTGGCGTAATTATCCCACCCGCGAACACGTGTACACGCACGCACAGAAAAACACGTGCGTGGCGTCCCCTTCAAACGCCCGTGAACCATCGCTTTCTTTCGGCAATGGTAGAGACCACATGGTATACTGTTTGTGGCGTGTGCTTTGCATCGCTTGGAGACTTGCTTTTCGTCCGGTTATCTGTACCGTACGTTTATATATTTGTTTATTGATGTGCGAGACCCTCAAGGTAGATAGTATAGAAGAGGAGAGGGCGCACAAGTTCAAGCCGTCGCGTTCAGGGCCGCGTAGCAGAAGCTGAAGGGCCATAAGCGCAATGAACCCCGCATGGAGCTGTATTCCCGCGGCGTCACAATCATCCCGCATACTGTATGTACGTACTTTCTTACATAATAAAAAGTATATGTCGGCTCACAAATGCGGCGCCCATTACTGCTTATTTCGTTAAATGTTACTTTTCTTGTTACACATTTGCTGCTGTACACACGTATGCATAACTCTTATACTCTTGTACACGTAGTATACAAGGTGTCCAAGCTAACTTTAGCCCGAGTTTTAAAATATGCGGATGCCACGTCGCTGGATAGAACCTGGGTAATGTTTTTTGCCGTCGTTTGGAGATACACAAATTATATTTTTCATTCCGCCTAATTAGACAATTAGTCTTAATCAATTAATTACATTCTCACATATTATAATTAGATGAGTATGTCAATGAGAAAATTGCAGAGCGACATGAAAGACTCTCGATACAGCTTTTTGTTGCACAATACGTGCTACATAAAAGTGTTTTTCCGAGCGTGAAAGGAGCCCCGCGAATATACAGGCAACACTGTCGCGTGACTGGCCGCTCGAGGCACTTTGTGTGCATTCGCGGGCTTCTTTCACGCTCGGAAAAACGCTTTTATGTAGCACGTATTGTGCAACAAAAAGCTGTATCGAGAGTTCTTCGTGTCGCTCTGCAATTTTCTAATTGACACTTTTCCTCTAATTATAATACTTGAGAAGCTGATTAGTTAATTCAGACTAATGATCTAATTAAGTGGAATGAAAAAAATAATTTGAGTGTCTCCAAGCAACGGCAAACGACATTACCTTGGTGCTATCCACCTACGTGGCATTCGCATATTTTTTAAAACTCTGGCTTAAGTTAGCTGGGACACCCTTGTATACAGAAAACATACTGTACAGTGCTCAGCGATTGAAGCGCGATACTCAGAACACATGGCTTCTGGCACATTCCTTTTGCGACAGCGACGGGGTTTGGGAACACTGAAGTGATGCATATTTGTATCACGTGAAAGCGAGATGCTTTGGGATACATTGTGACCTCATCCGGCCTCTTCAGCAATCACACAACGCTCACCGGGGGCGCAAAACGCGCCGGCCGCCATGCGGCTCAGGAATCGCGTTTCAATCGCTAAGCACTGTACTATTCGATCGGCATATGCTCGTCATATTTACTGCTTCCCTCACGGCGTTCAGATTATGGTAGAGACAAATGGATACAGTGCAACTCCTTTCAACGTGGAAGTGGCCGCTATGATGTCAATGCATTTTGATAAAAAATTGTCCTTAGAGTGTGAACAATATTCATTCAGAAGAGAAGTTCGTCTGCCGCTTAGGAGGCGCGGAAGGCCCTGCTGCCTCAAACGAAGGCTTTTGCAAACTGATCAGTGATGCAGCGGCCCATGATTTCGACTTTGCTGATGCGCAGACTCAGTCTACGCGACATTTCGCAGGATCATCGTGAACGGACTGACGCAGCGTACAGCGATATGTCGAGTGAATCGGCACTATATAAGAAGCGTGCGTAAGTGCAAACAGCAACGACGACCCAAAAGTGAGAAAGCTGTCGGAGCCCTGGCGAAGGAAGCTAAATAACCGGAAATTAAGACAAGTTATATGCAAAACTACTTTAGTCAAACAAAGTGAACCAGATATTCGAAATAAGAAAGCAATCGGCGAAGATACACGAAGACCGCTTCTCGTTCACTCGTGGCACTCCATGTGGAAGCGGGGGAACGCCGTCGGCACGAAAGGAAGTGAGCTATTCACAACGAGAAGCGAAAAAAAAAGTTCACTCTTGCGTGAGCGCGCCGCAATAGCATAAATTTCAGACGGCTTCGTATTTCTCCCGCGCAGGGCCTTCACTGCCGAGTCGTTTTGCTACTGCAAATGGCGGCGAGCGAGCGCGGAACGCTTAAGGTGCCTCAGTGAGCACGTCCGGGCCGTATTACGCCGAGGCGCGCGATGGCATTATCATTTAGCTGGAAAAAAAAAGATTGCCGTTTTGTAATCAATATTCACCGTTTTGTCTTTTTTTTTCTTGAATTTTCGACGCTTAGCTCTTATGGTCCTCACTAGTTCGACCGCTAGCAGCAATTGCCGCTAAGTTTGCCCTACCGTTATAGATTTTGTGGTTGAATTCAGCGCTTCATGTGTTTTTTCTTTTCCGTTAAGGTGGCCGACGTGCTAGGCATTGCGTGTTCTCACAGCGCCGTTCGTTTATTAGCCGACATGTGAGCGGCGGAAGTCTGCCGGAGAATGAACAGACATTCAATATTTTATTAGATTAACGTGTTCATCATTTTTGACTCGTTGCTGGTTGGTTGAGCTGCGGTAAGATAATGCAGGTAAGATAATTTGTTTTAAAATAAGATGGATAGTGCTGCTCAGTGAATCAATGTTATTGAACGCCGTCAATGACTGCGCTATCATGTTGCCCTGCTATCTCGCTGAAATGAAATATTACTAACAAATCTTCGTTCTGAGCGGGGACGCCGCTAGGGGGCCGTGACGAGCGGACGTGTATCACGTCGGCTCTGTCTTCCTGCAGTGATTTCTAGCGGCAAATGTTGACTGATCGACCAGAGCTGGTTAAAATCATCAATCGGAAGCTGCGAGGACTCTGCGGACACCAGCGTTTGGTCCGTAAGTGGATTTTTCGCCACCTTAGAGCCACACGTCTGCCAGCCGTGGTGCCGACGCGCTAACACGAACGCCAGCCACTAGGCCTAACGTGGGCTAAGGCTTACCGAAGCCCCCGGTGCCGCCGCGTCAGCTGTGCGGCAGCCAACAGAAGGAATGAATATCACCGTGGAAGGTCGCAGCGCCGAACAGGGCGAGCTCGACGCCCCGGATTGGATCACAGTACTCAACAAATGCAACCTCGAGGAGAAATGGGCACGGAAAGCCAAGCGCGTCTCAGAAGACGCCCCACCACCATCAGCGAAGCGCGACGGCAGACAGCAAGCGGAGAAATCGATCGCCTCGAACCAAGTCAAGCTTCCCGAAAATGGATGGAGAATCATTTTCCGCCCCAAGGGAGGCATGGTAGTCAAACAGTACGATGGACCAACCCTGACCGAAGCCATACATGTAACTGCGAAGATTGAATGGAACAAGGCGTGCCAGCTCGTCAAGAACGAGAAGCAAGGAATTTTGGTCTTCTTCACCCCCAGCACGGAGGCAAGAGACAAGCTCCTACGCCTCACAAACCTGGTGATTGAAGGAAAAGTGCACGAAGTAACCGTTCACCTGGCAGTACCCGACGACTTCTCGAGAGGCGTCATCCACGGAATAGGACTAAAGACATCACTGCAAAAGATCACGCAGGGGATAGCAGAACATGAGGAGAACCCCAAGGTGCTGGAGATCAGGCGACTAGGACAGAGCAAGACCATCATGCTCACATTCGCCACCAAGGAGGTACCGAGGAAAATCAAATGTCTAGGTGCCATCCTGAACTGTTATTTGTACAAAAAAAAGTACGACGTATGCTATAAGTGCGGAGACCTGGGACACCGTTCCGACGTTTGCGAGAGCAAGGAAGAGAAATGCAGAGGCTGCGGCATCCCCAACCCAAGCGAGGGACACGACTGCAACCCCACCTGCAAGCTGTGCGGCCAACCGCACCCCACTGGCGCCAGAACCTGCAAGGGGATCTTCAGAACACCATACATCGTTAAGAAACGACAATGGGAGAAGCTGCAGCAACAGGAGGAGGAGGAGAAGAAACTACCAGAGCATCGCAGCCGGCGGGACGCTAGCAAGACGCGGGCCACGAGCAAGGAGCGCCGCCGGTCAGCATCCTTTCCGAGGCTACCACAGCAGGCCACCCCCACCCCGCCAAAGAAGCAAGGGACAACAACCATCAAAAAGGTAGGCTGGGAAGCGGGGAATTCCCATGACTCTGACATAGTGAGGGAGCTCAAAGAGCAAATGAAACAACAACACGAAATGATGAAACAGCAACAGGAGCAATGGAAACTTTACCAGGAGCAAACAGTAGCTCAGATGCAGGAGCTCCGTAATCACGTTATCGAGTTGCAAAGGGAGAACACTGAGCTCAAGGCTCAACTCATTAGAAAACCGGCAGCGCGTCAGGATGCCATGGATGATAAGTCGTCCGAATCCGAGCAAGAGGTATCTGCACCACCAAAGAAAAAGCGAGTTAAAAAGACCGCTTCGGGCCTTGAAAACGCAGAGGGCAGGGCAGAAAAACTTGAGGTAGACATGCAGCAACTCAAAGAGGTAGTACAGCAGGCGGTCATAGCTACCCAGCGTAACGCGGAGAGGATAGACCAACTCTCAGCCCAGCTCAGCCAACTAGTCATCCCAATGGGAACTCGACTTGATCAACTGGCTGACCAGCAAAACCAACTCCTTCTGCGGTTGAATCATGGCCAGACTCAACACTAGGGCAAACACAATATGGCAATGGAACTGTAGGGGCTTTATAAAAAAAAGAAACGTTCTCCAAGCCTACCTTGCAGGATGCGATGGTCCCGACATCATCGCGCTGCAAGAGTGTGGGAAAAACGCTAAACTCAGCGGATACAAAACATACCCAGGCCAGTCGCCAAACACTCAGACTGCTACCCTGGTGAAGAGAAATATCACCGTCATACAGCATGAGGTAGGATGCACGCAGATTGACTATGTGTTAACGGAGATTATACCGCAGAGGCGGAAAGAACGCAGCCTGCTAGTCATAAACGTCTACAGCTCTCCTAAACTAAGGAAAGGCTGTGGCTTCAGGGAGCTCTTTGCCAAAGCGCAAGCATTAGCACAGGGTAAGCAGCGTCTCGTAATAGTAGGGGATTTTAATGCTCCCCACCAAGCATGGGGATACCACCACTCCCAGATAAAGGGAAGGGAATTATGGGACGCTATGATAAAATGCAATTTAACACTCCTCAACGATCCACTCGCACCGACAAGGCAGGGGAACAGCGTGTCATTCGACACCTCCCCCGACCTGGCCATGATCGGAGCGGACGTTGAGGCTACTTGGCACAACACGAGAGAGAACCTAGGCAGTGACCACAGAATCATAGAGATCGTTGTCCAAAACGGAGTAAACATCAAACGGGAGAGAAAAACCCTAAAATCTATCAACTGGCAGTCCTTCCGCGCCAATGGAGCGGATTGTGGGGCGATCACCGACATAGTTGAATGGACCAATGGCATCAAGCGGGCGTGCAAAGAGGCTGAGGAGGAAGTAGAATTAGGTGAGGAACAAAACTGGGTTGATAGCCACATGAGACAGCTGTGGCAGAAGAAAAACGAAGCAGAAACCGAGCTAGCCCAAAAAAGGGGCAACCGTAACCTGAGAAGAAGAATAGCAGCTCTCAACAAGGAAATTGAGAGCCATGCCCAAACCCTAAATAGACAACACTGGAACGACATCTGCGATAGACTAGACGGTCAATTAAGCTCCGTCACCACCTGGAAACTATTGAGACACCTCTTAGACCCAGACAACACCAAAGCTGAGACCAGGAGAAAAATGCAACGACTAACCCACAATTTCCAGGGGTCGGAGGAGGATATGATAAACCAGATTAAAGACAGGTACATAGGAGAAACAAACACCGAAACATTGCCCGACTACAGTGGCGAAAACAACGAAGAGCTGGACCAACCAATCACCTTAAGAGAGGTCCAAGCTGCCTTAAACAGGCTCAGCGGAAAAACCGCGGCTGGCCCAGATGGGGTCACCAATAAGATGCTTAGAAACCTCGATAACAACTCCATCCAGCAACTGACAGCATTCTTTCAAAAGTGTTGGGAACGGGGGGAGATACCCGGGGAGTGGAAGACAGCAAATCTAGTCCTCATCCCCAAATCAGGAAAGGAACTCAAACTTGAGAACCTTAGGCCAATATCGTTAACCTCCTGTGTAGCCAAGCTCATGGAACACGTCATACAGAATAGGCTCAACGATTACTTGGAAAGTAAGGAACTCTACCCAGACAGCATGATTGGCTTCAGACAACAACTGTCCACAAATGACGTCATGCTACAACTCAAAGAACAAGTATTGGAACGGAAGACTAGCGACTCGAGAGTCATAGTCGGACTGGACGTCAGCAAAGCATTTGACAACGTCAAACACAGAGCGATCCTGTCACACCTCAGTCACCTAAATGTTGGAAGCAAGCTATACAACTATATCAAAAGCTTCCTCACGGACCGAACGGTGAACATAGAAATCGGGGGCACAATAAGAAAAAACATTAAGCTAGGCAACAAGGGAACACCGCAGGGATCAGTGCTCTCCCCTACCCTGTTCAACATTGCAATGATCGGGCTGCCAGAACGACTCAGAAAGATAGAAGGCCTCTGCCACACACTCTATGCTGACGACCTCACCCTTTGGGTCGACAGAGGGGGGAGCGATGGCCAAATAGAAGGCACCCTACAAAGGGCAATATGGGAAACGGAATGCTATCTGAGACCCATAGGGCTGAAATGCTCGCCGGAAAAATCGGAGATGCTCATCATGGGCAAGCAGCAGGTCAATATCCAACTCCTGGTCAACAACACCCCGGTACCAAGGGTGGACAAGATCAGGATACTGGGTATGTGGATACAACAAAATGGGAGAAACACCGAAACAATTAACCGACTAGAAGCCACGACCAACCAAACATGCAGGCTTCTCAGGAGGATAGCAAACAAAAACACGGGGATGAAAGAGGCAAACCTACTTAGGCTCGTTCATTCTTTCATCATTAGCAGAATCACCTACGCTATCCCGTACTTAAAAACAACTAAAGCAGAGAGAGACAAGGTAGACATTCTCATCAGGAAAGGTGTCAAAACAGCACTAGGTTTACCAGCATGCACATCAACCGAGATGATTCTGAACCTAGGAGTGTCGAACACCCTAGAGGAAATGTGCGAGGCGAAACTCACAGCACAATATATCAGACTAACTGGCAGCAAAACGGGCCGATCCATCCTCAGAAACCTGGGCTATCAAAACCCAGAATCACGTGATAGGATAACCGTCATCCCCAAAGAAATTGCTAACAAGTTAAGAATAACCCCTATCCCAAGAAACATGCACCCCATACACAACAAGGAACGCAGGAGAAGCAGGGTCCAAAGACTCCAAGGCTCCCTCCTCCAACAACAAGGGGTAGTGTACACCGATGCGGCAGAATACCCAGAAGGGCATTATGCTGCAGTAGTAGTGAGCGACAAAGGCGAGCTAGTCTCTAGCTGTAGCGTACGACACTCTTCACCAGATGAGGCAGAGATGGCGGCGATTGCCCTGGCAATCACATACCCATCAACTAGAATAGTCATCACCGATTCTAAAACTGCAATCAAAGCCTATGACAAAGGTAAGGTTTCCAAAGAGGCCGGCAAAATTCTGCAAGCAGGCAAGGAGAACGTACCTAACGACCTAATTAGGATAATATGGGCACCCGCTCATAGTGGACTCACAGGGAACGAGATCGCCAATGCGGTCGCCCGAGGACTCACACACCGGGCCCCAGCGCAGGCAGATTACTCCCTGTCCAAAAAGCGAGAGTTAACCACATACAGAGAAATTCTAGAACACTACAGAATGGGGAGGAGAACTCTGCCTCCCCCCCATAGATCTCTCACAAAGCAGGAAGAGGTAATATGGCGAAAACTGCAGACAGGTACCTTCCCAAGCCCGTATATTCTGCACAAATGGCATCCTGAGGTGCACTCTCCAAAATGTAAAAACTGTGAAGGCATAGCAACGCTAAATCACATGCTTTGGGCTTGCCCAGCACTAAACGGCCTACATGGAAACAGAGAGTCATGGGAATCCTCCCTCCATAGCCAGGAAGAGCAAGCCCAAAACCAGGCCATCCGTCAAGCCCAGGCCGCCGCCGGAAGTCAACTGATTCCGGCCGACGTCTAGGGGGGAGGTAGACGGTGATAGGGAGAGCTGCGTCTCACCCGATCACCCATACTCTCTGACGGGTGTAAATAAAGTGCTATCTCTCTCTCTCTCTCTCGTTCTGAGCAATTAAAAAGTAAATTCAACACCCGTGTTACTAGTACGAGCGTGCTACCTGATTATCGCTTTCTTACAACCGGCCGCTATAATGTGAAGTGAGCAATCCTGCGACTGAAGCAGAATGCAAATCTCAGCTGAATTTTGCGCTTAGGGCTGTTCATGTAAGCCAAGTTGACCCGATGCAACGGCGACATACTTGGTCTCGCCTTCTCAGGCCTCGCTGCATATGAAAGTCACAAGACTGGTTGATACAGAAATAATGGCACAGAGACTTATCACCTACGCTATGTATGCACAGAACTGTTACGCACACTAAAGGTGATTTCACTAAAGCCGGAAATAGGAGCGAAGTGTTTAAACACTGGCCGAAAAATTCCATGTACATATCTCATATAAAGTAATAGGATGACGTTTGATTGTTCGTAATCCGTAGATTATGCGTCATTCCTAGTAAGCGCGAGATTACTGTCTCTCCTTGAGGCGCGCTTGCCTTATGATCGAGGCTCAAATTTTAAGGTGGGCAAAATTGAAAGCTGGCACGCGTCAATGAAGAAAAGTTGTAGTGCCATAGTTTGTTTGCTTGCGGTTGCACATGCCTCTACAATTTAGAATACATGTTAATAAATACCGTTCAAGTGGCTTGCGTAGAGCAGAAAAGGTTTGCTTGAAGAATGAGCCTTGACACATCAAGCTTTAGAACGCAATCGCGCAGGTGAAAACACGCATCTGCATGCTACACACGTCGTTATCGTTGTGTAGCCTCGATAATCTCATCATTATGGTCTTAACTTCTTTTTAGAAAAAGATATTATTTTGCACTGCTTTTATGAAGATACTGAAGAAGAGCTCAATGCAAGAAAGTGAGAAATCTGGGAAGTACCAAATGAAGGAAACGCTGGAAATTATCCTGACACAACATTATCATAGGTGACATGAAGTTGCACGAACACTTTGCAGTAAACATAAATTAGGTTTCGGCATAATATCTAATTGAAATCACTTTTGAGTTTCGAACGATATACCCTCTTTTCCGCCACAGAAGTCGTGAAAACGTCAGGATGTCCTTTGACGAGCTTCTCATTCCTAAAAAAAAAAAAAGAGCAGCTCTCGTTATCTGTTCAGCGAAGCGCATGGAGGATACTTGTCCAATCTCTCAAACAAATAAAAGTTTGTGGGAACGGAACGTAATGACTAACAGCCGACAAACTCGATCGTCAGGCTTTACACGTGCAACATGAACGAAAAAAATAAAAAAAAAACAATCAATGCGCCAAGCCTTTCGGGCACTATCTATACATTGCGGACAAGAACTGTGTGTCCAACTTTCCTGGAGGAATGCCACACCTGCTCGTATTTTACGCAGTTGCCGCATGCCCCAGTTGCAGCTGAGCTTGTAGCTATCCGGGACGCCGTATCAGCAGTGGCCCCTCTCATTGAATGGGATTCGCCGGAAAGCCTGATCCGCTATACCTCTTCCACGCGCCCAATTATCGGCTCTCTCGACATCACTTCCGACGTCTCCTCGTTGAACTGTGCATACGGCCGTGCCCTGTTCCTGCATGCACAGTGGATTCGCCGCTCTGTGTACCATTCCAGATCGCCGCCCACGCTTTCTGTCATCCACAGGATGCAGCGTATCCGGTGCTTCCACTTCTTCAACTATTTCCACCAGACACGTTATACTCCTGCCCAATAAACAACTCCGGCGCTTCACGCGTGCGGGATCATACGTTCCCGATCCTGTAACTCGCCGAAAGCAGGTTGCGCTCACAAGGATACGCGTTGGCGTGGCATTCACTCCTGCTGTCCGGGATATACGTGGACAACTGGTGCGCAGACACCTCCCGTGGGCTGTCTTTTCTGCCCTGCCCTGCACCTGCCACATAGGAGATGCGAGACCACCTCCGCAGAAGCCGTCCGAGCCTTCGGAATATCCGTGCCCGGCACACCTACGAAGCATGGGTCAACACTCCGTCCGTCCGTCCGCCTGGCACTCGCACATGGTCTTTTGTGCGCACCGCTCTTGAATTTTATCCAGGAAACATGTCTTTGCATTTCCGTTCGAATTATCTCACAATGTCCCTTGGCGAAATAAAAAAAGAACTGTGCAAGCTCAAGGTTTGCGTATTTTTCTGGCTGCAGTGCACCGCTGCTTGACGTTAGAAGAAGACCGAAGCTGTATTTTGCAATATCAGAACGAATCGAAACATTCTGTCGATCTCGCAAAAAGATGCGCGTGCAACTTCAGGCCTTTCATCCTCTTTTATCCAGTGCATGCTGTGCCCCAGAAGCTGCGCGTTTCGCAAGACAGCGACCGTTACAGCCGCTATCTATTGCAATTTTAAACGACGGCTGCTTCAATACCCTCCGAGCAGCAAGCAAGTCTCGGCATTTTTATGCTTGTAAAGGCCGTAAGGGAGCAGCGTTCATTGACCCTCGAAAGGCGACGTCATCGGCCGTTGCCTGTAAAGTTTATTTCACTTAACTTTACTTCCTCAGAAAGTCTGTTTTAAGAAAGATATGCATTTTATTCCATGCCTTCCTCCCCCTCCCCCCTCCCTTATAGAGGCGGCCGCTGGGGCAGACACTGCAGTAATGTCTTCTGAAACAAGAGCATAACCTTATACGGTGTTGCAAAACAGTTACATAAAGTTCTGTTGCACTTGTTTGATATATCGCTCTTATTCTCGTTCGGTTACCTTGTTTTTCAACATTGTGCTTGCCGCATGCCTTCTGCACCTGCCGCCTGAAATATTGGCCTTCTTGGGCCGCAAACTGGGTTGCACAACTTCGAAATAACTCATGCGAAGCATATACCTTTCAAAAGTTCTGCACCCGTTCGTAGTCTTCACGTAAGCAGATGTATATGGCAGCGCCTGCATAAACACACGTTCTCCTCGTCGTCATTCAGGATGTACCGAACACAAAACAAAAACAAACTGGGAAAAAATATACGCCGCACCGTATCGTCCGCTTTGTGTTTTATCGAACATTGTTTTTTCTCATGTGAAGCGGGGAACGTCCCATGTCTTGTATCGATCCGCTAAGGGAAAAAAAAATTGGCTCTTGCACAACAATAACAAAATTAATACCGATGGCTCGCTTAAGTATCCATAAAATCTCATCGTCGTCGGTTATGTTCCGGACGCAGCAAATTTCTGCAGGCATCCAAGCACGCCTCGTATTGCTACGTGCTCGCCTCCCCATCCCCCGCCCCCTTTTTTTTCTTCTTTGCTCCGACCCACACTATCATTATTTACGCAAAGCGGTCTTGCAAAACTTAGGCGGACGTTCGTGTTTGGCAAGTTCGAACAGGCCTGCATATGTGTAAGATCGCTGAATCGTGTTATTACGCAAGTGATTCTCTTGACACAAGTAAACATGACCGGCTCAGGCAGTGGCCATTGATCTTGATACATATATATATATATATATATCAATATCAATGGCCACATCAAAAAAGGCATCGAAACACAGGAGTTGTTCAATGTAACACGGTTGCTTTAACACTTGTAAAATATACTGGTCATCATTTCTAAAACATGTACATCTTACCGTCTTGCTGTAGATTGTTGATTCGTAGTACTGTTCGCTTTGCAGTTCCGCGATCCTCAACAGGATATATATATATATATATATATATATATATATATATATATATATATATATATATATATATATATATATATATATATATATATATATATATATATATATATATATATATATATATATATATATATATATATATATATATATATATATTGACGTATTGATGATCGCGCTCCTTTTCCCATCTGCGGGAGCGGACTGTTGTGAAGCATGGGAGCAAGATACATCACACAGCCTTTCGCGGCATTAGCCGTAGCCCACTCTTGTCCATTAAATGGTCGAGGCATACCACGTTATGGATATGTGCCAATGTCTGTGATTGTCGTCGTCATTACTAAAGAAGGGCAAAAGCCTATTATTATTATTATTATTATTATTATTATTATTATTATTATTATTATTATTATTATTATTATTATTATTATTATTATTATTATTATTATTATTATTATTATTAGAACTATTGCGTATGCCTTGGTCTACAGTACTCCTCGATATGGGATTACCGTTTTCGCTTTCTGCCCCACCCGATGGCAAAACCCTGATGATTCTTTCTTAAAAGATATACTAAAAAAACATAGCCTATAGCACTCGGTCAATCACAAATGGCGACATCTTCTTAGCGCTTGGCCTGCCATTCTTCTGGACTCTCTTTGTGCAAACTGTAGTGCTAAGGCATCTTTTGTTCAGCGATACTAAAGTATGTTATACAGCCCCCCGAAGCCATCGTAGTATATATCGTTCGCTTTGTAGTTCCGCGATCCTCAACGAGATTTGGCTAAGCTAGCAGTTGTGTTTATGTTCCTAAAATTCTGAACGATTTACCGAATTAGGCATTCTCCACTACATCAAAAACGGCATTGAAAAACAAGATTTGCTCAATGTAACATGGTTGCTTTAACATTTGTAAAATATACTGGTCATAATTTCTAAAACATGTACATCATACCGTCTTGGTGTGGATTTTTGATTCTTGCCCCATGATTTGCTCATTGTTCGTGTTAAGCTTCCTAACTGTTAGTCCTCTTGCATTATCTTGTTCTATGTCGATGCTGAAGTAAATATTTCACGCTCGCTCGCTGATTTTGCCGGGCCAAGTGCCTCAAGCCACTGGTGGCTTTGACAGGCCTGTTTCTTGTACACTGTGTTCCTTTGTGGAATAAATTATTATTATTATTATTATTATTATTATTATTATTATTATTATTATTATTATTATTATTATTATTATTATTATTATTATTATTATTATTATTATTATTATTATTATTATTATTATTATTATTATTATTATTATTATTATTATTATTATTATTATTATTATTTCACTTTGTTTCTATGAATGCTCAGGAGAAGAAAAATAGGAGCAGCAGCTGCTGCAACATCAACACATGCATCTCACCTCTTATATCCACCACCTACTCCCCTCATCCGCCTTCACTGCCTCAATACAATAACTCTAAAGCTAATAGGCCGAAGTTGGCAAGACAGTACACCCTTATTTATATAGCCAAAAGTATAATGCTGGCCTTAGCCAAATCACTTAAAGGGACACTAAAGTGAAAAGTGATTTCTTCTGCATCAGTAAATCACCGTTCTACAACACCAAAAACACCACTCTTACAACAATAAGACGTTTGGTAAGCCAGAAAAAGCGCAAGAACGAAATACGGGTGGCGACGCCTACTTAAGTTCCCGCACCTGGGGGCTGTGACGTCATGGATTTTGATGGCATCTTCTAGAACCTACTAATTATATATAGCGGCACAGATTGACTACATTGTGTTCTAAAGGAACCAAATATTAAACATGCCAAGTTTCGGGAACCTTTATTCAGCCAACGCGGCCCAAATGCGAAAACAAACTTTGGAATCCCTGACGTCACGCTGACGTACCGGCGCTGGCGTTTCGGCGCGAAATTCAAATACTGATACTTGGACCTTCATTTTCTCATCTAATATTCAAACTATTTTCTTGAAATGACTGCCTGCAGGGTTCTCAAACAATGCTTTATTAGTCTAAACTGATTTATTGTTTCCCTTTAGTGTCCCTTTAACACAGCTACTCTGCAATAGCGGAAGTAGCAGAAAGAAAAAAAAATGCTGATACGGCCGCATTTGTAAGATAGACCCACCTATCGAGGTCGACAGGTCTTTTCTGAGTCACCCTTGTCAGGATTGGGGGCTCAATCCCTTCGTCCGTGGTCCTTTGCCAAGATTGGAGTACGGCATGAATTCGAAGGTAGCTGGCCCATGCCGTCGTCCAACTTATTTACGCTGAGATCGTTGATGAAGTGAAGAACTGCTTCTCATCGAGAACGAGGAAAAAGGGGTTTATTTACAGAAAATTAACTCAGTCTAACATGACTGTTTGAGAAAAATAGTATTAGTCCAACAGGACTGCATGAGAGAAGTGAACCAGTCTAACATGACTGCCCAAGAGAAGTGTGTCCAACAATCGCACAACCACAGTTTTTATACACTCGATCCGCTGGTCCTACGACGCGGCGGCTGTTCGTTTACACATCACCAACTCGCAGCTGCTCTGAAGACCAGTTTACAGACACAAAGGCACACACATTCCGAAGCCCAAGCGACGGCGTTGAAGGTGGTGCCGTTCCGGAAAATCGACGCCGCTCGAGGGACGCTCGTTGTTTGGCAACATGCGGAACCGTGAGAGCGCAAAAATAAGACGTTCCCGCGGTAGCTTCTTCAGGCGTGTCAAATCAGCGCCGCGTTGAGGAACTCTGGAATCATTGTCCACACACCAAACTCGTCTTGTCACAATGTCGAAGCGGGCTGGAGGAAGGCGGCGGATTCCAGCGCAAAGGTCGCTTCTTTGAACGCCTCGCAGCTGCAGCGGCGGAGAGCGGGAGGTGCGCGTCTTGCACCCCTTGTCGTAATCGGGTGGCAAGGTGACAATTTTGTTGTGCAACCCGCCGTTCTTTACAGCGCCTCCATGGCCCCAAAAGTCTCGACTGTCTAGCGCTGACAACCGCTAGGCAGGAAGAGAACGGCTGCTGGTCAGGGGGGGATTGATGTCTTGGCTCGCAGCGACCACTTGTGCATTGATGTCACCGCCCCAAAACATCCAACAAGGACAGGCAACTGCAAAATGAACCCCACAACACGGCTCTGCGCCGAGATGACGTGCATTGGCTCTCACTTTAGACTCGCTAGGCTTCAAAAAAAAACAACAACAACATAAGTGCAGAAACAAAAAAAAATGCTGCATTTCACTATGCCAATTTCTGAAGCAAATTCCTGCTGACAAATTCAGCAATCATGGAGGGAATCCTGCTAAATGAGAGGGGATCTTCTTCGCTTAATAAAATTAACACTAGTAACCCTAAAATTTAGGCGGGACCCTCAAACGCAGAATTCAAATTAGCCTGCTCAAACCATCCGCATTGCTATGCAACTTTCCCTTCTTATATCTAACGGAGAAGTTGTACTCTTGGAGAGTGAGGCTCCATCGGAGCAAGCGGCCGTTTTTGTGTGACATTTGATTGAGCCACGTCAGAGGACAGTGGTCGGTCTCGAAGATGAACTTCGCTCCGTACAAATAACACGACAACTTCTGGGCGGCCCAAACCAAACAAGCGCATTCCTTCTCTGAAGCGCTGTAGGCTTCCTCTCTTACATTTAGTTTACGGCTGGCGTAGAGGATAGGATGCTCCTCGTTATCGTCGCCGACTTGACTAAGTACCACGCCCATACCTCTGTCGCTTGCGTCGCATTGAACTATGAATTCCTTTGTGTAGTCTGGCGCGCGAAGCACAGGGCGAGAAACCAATAGCGTTTTCAAACTTTGAAAAGCGTTCTCTTTGTCCTTATCCCAGTGTACGTTACTCGGTGCTCCCTTTCGGAGGGCGTCTGTTAATGGACTTGCCAATTGTGAGTAATTCGGAATGTACCGTTGATAGTACCCCACAAGTCCCAAAAATGAACGAACGTCCGTTTTCGTGCGCGGCTGAGAAAAATCTCCAATCGTAGCTATTTTCAGCTCAGCCGGCCGTCTCATGTCCTGACCGACAACATGGCCCAGATAAGTAACCTGCGAACATCCAAACCTACACTTTTCCGCTTTCGTCGTTAAGTCAACTTTAAACGTACGAAGCCTCGCATTCTTGTCGTAATAGAATTTGGTGTTCCTTTGAGCTATTTCCATGTTCTTTCCGACTAGTTCTCGGGTTGCGCTTAGCCGTTCCAATAAATTCAGCACGTATTCAACCAAGGTTGGGCTCTCCCCTCTTTCCTCCCACATCTCTCTTAACATTCTCAGTGGAGAACGGAGTGTCCTCCCATACACTAGTTCTGCTGGAGAGAACCCTGTCGCTTCATGTGGAACCGTTCGCAAAGCAAACAAAGTTGCCGGCAGACAGTTCTCCCAGTCCTCCTTGTGCTCGTAACAGAGCGCACGCAAAACTCGCTTAAGCACCGAATGCCACCTCTCTACACTGTTTGACTGAGGGTGATAGACAGAACTGTGAATTAACTTTACCCCGCACTTTTGCAAGAATGTGGAAGTCAGTGCGCTCGTGAATACTGACCCTTGATCTGCCTGAATTTCGGCTGGAAACCCAACTCGTGCAAACACTGTCAAAAGCGCGTCTACTACTTCAGTGGAGCTGAGCTCTTTCAAAGGGATTGCTTCTGGAAACTTGGTAGCCGGACACAGCATGGTAAACAAGTACCTGTAGCCTGATTTTGTTTTTGGAAGAGGCCCTACCGTGTCTATTACAAGCCGTCTGAAAGGCTCTGTTATTAAGGGCACTACCTTCAGTGGAGCTTTCCAAGTCTCTCCTGGTTTACCAGAACGCTGGCAGGCGTCGCATGATCTTACAAAGTTTTCTACATCTTTGAAACAGCCAGGCCAGTAGTATTCCATAAGCAATCTTTCCTTTGATTTGTTTATGCCTAGGTGGCCGGACCACCCATTTCCATGACAAAGACTCAAAAGGTCCTCCCTATACTTAGTAGGTATGACTAACTGATCTAAAATCCTACCCTTTCGATCTCTGTAATGCCGATACAACAATCCTCCTTTCTCATGTATCGTTACGTTGCGCCTAGCAATGCCTTCTTTAGCTGTGTCCCGTAATTTAGCTAAGCTCTCATCATTCTTTTGCTCAGCTGCCAGTGACTCTCTATCCACGCGTAAGAGTTGATCAAAGTTCTTTGAGGCCGGTGATAATAACGACCCTGTCTCGCTTGGGAGCGCGTCTGCATGCTCTTCCTGCAGGCTAGAACTCTGACACTCTAGTGCTACGCTCTCATTGAGCTGGTCAACTGGCAGGCTCTCCTCAACTGTTCTTTTGTCCGTCGGGCCTAGCTCGGATTCGGGTATTGAAGCTATCCCCTTTTCTGCTTCAGCTGGAGGAGCTTGAGCATTTTCAGCCGAAAGCGCCGCGATCTTACGAGCTTGGCCTCTGGTCAATGCCTGTACTATGCCCTCTCCCAGTTTGAGCCCTCTGTCACGCAGTAACTGATTCGAACGATTCGAAAAGATGTAGGGATACTGCAGTGACAAAAATTTGGGAAACTGCAGCCTCAGTCTCTAGCTCCCCGAATGGTCCACTGATTTTGACTTTGGCCATGGGCAGACACACGCTGTGTTCTTCTACAACCTGTTTTATCCATGCGACTTCTCCGGTGAAGTCCTCTACCATCACGTAAGACGGATGGACAATGTCCAGCGTGGCGGCACTGTCTCTTAGCACTCGGCATGGTTTTCCATTAACTTGCAGGTCGTGGAGATATGGACTTAAAAGTTCCATATTCTCATCCTTTTCCTCCACGTAGGAAAAAACTACGCTTGGCTTCTCGCAGTTTACAGCTATATGTCCCAGTTTGTGGCATTTGTAACAGCGAATTGGTCTGACAGATTCGAATTTTCTTTTCTGTTCTTTTTGTGCGGTTTCTCCGTTAACTTTCTCCTCGCTCTTTTCTGCGGGCTTTTCCGCCATGTCTACAGGCTCGGATCGTCTAGCTTGCGCACCCTTTTTGAACGGAAATGGCTTCCGCGGTCCATTTCGACCGTCCCAGTTTCCCTCCTCGGCGTTCAACTTTCTACGGGTTGCGTACTCTTCGGCTAATTCAGCCGCCCTTTCCACAGTGTTTACATTACCTCTATCTTGCACCCACAGTTTCACAGCTTGGGGAATGGTTTTGTAAAACTGCTCTAGACACATGCATTCAATGATCATGTCTCTGCTGTCGTACGCTTCCGCGCTTTTAAGCCACTCGACTAGGTTGGCCTTTAAGCTATATGCAAACTCCGGATAGCCCTCGCTATCTTTCTTGCCTGTGCTCCTAAACCTTTGCCGAAAAGCTTCGGCTGAAAGGCGGTATTTCTTCAGGAGACTAGCCTTAACTTTCGCATAATCATATGCATCCTGCACACTCAATCTGGCGATTACTTCCGCCGCCTCACACGGCAACATAGACAGCAACCGCTGTGGCCATGTACTCGGACCGAAGTTCATCTTTTCGCAAGTCCTTTCAAAATTGCTTAGGAACAAGCCTATGTCGGTCCCGACCTCATATGGCTTTAATAGCCTGTCCATGCGGTACGATTCTGCCTCACTTGATCGACCCAGAGCTCCTTCACTTCCTTGAGACAACTCCAAACGTCTGTTTTCAAGTTCAAGTTGCATTTTTGTTATCTCGCGATCTTTATCGCGTTCCTCTCTCTCTCGTTTTTCTCTGTCTCGTTCTTCTCTTTCTTTTTCCCGTTTCTCTCTCTTTTTGAGAAGTTCCAATCCCATTTCAATATCTTGCTCACTGGCCTGATTGGAAATTAGCTCCAATAATTCCGATTTGAGCATTTCCTTGCGTACATCTAGGCCCAGTTCCTCACCAACAATCAACAACTCGTCTCTCAGCAGTGTCCTTAACTCCATGACTGCTGCTTTACTGCCTTGATTCTGCTCTCTAAATCTAGCTAGGAAAACACAACCTAGCTAACACACAACAATCTAGCTTCCCTACTGTTCTAAACAGAACAACCACAAAATGAAGCCTAGAGAGTCAAAGCAAAAACCAAGCACTCACCACAGATACAGCACCATGTCGCAAAGTCCATCTCACCGCTGTCAGCCAGTTGTCAGGATTGGGGGCTCAATCCCTTCGTCCGTGGTCCTTTGCCAAGATTGGAGTACGGCATGAATTCGAAGGTAGCTGGCCCATGCCGTCGTCCAACTTATTTACGCTGAGATCGTTGATGAAGTGAAGAACTGCTTCTCATCGAGAACGAGGAAAAAGGGGTTTATTTACAGAAAATTAACTCAGTCTAACATGACTGTTTGAGAAAAATAGTATTAGTCCAACAGGACTGCATGAGAGAAGTGAACCAGTCTAACATGACTGCCCAAGAGAAGTGTGTCCAACAATCGCACAACCACAGTTTTTATACACTCGATCCGCTGGTCCTACGACGCGGCGGCTGTTCGTTTACACATCACCAACTCGCAGCTGCTCTGAAGACCAGTTTACAGACACAAAGGCACACACATTCCGAAGCCCAAGCGACGGCGTTGAAGGTGGTGCCGTTCCGGAAAATCGACGCCGCTCGAGGGACGCTCGTTGTTTGGCAACATGCGGAACCGTGAGAGCGCAAAAATAAGACGTTCCCGCGGTAGCTTCTTCAGGCGTGTCAAATCAGCGCCGCGTTGAGGAACTCTGGAATCATTGTCCACACACCAAACTCGTCTTGTCACAATGTCGAAGCGGGCTGGAGGAAGGCGGCGGATTCCAGCGCAAAGGTCGCTTCTTTGAACGCCTCGCAGCTGCAGCGGCGGAGAGCGGGAGGTGCGCGTCTTGCACCCCTTGTCGTAATCGGGTGGCAAGGTGACAATTTTGTTGTGCAACCCGCCGTTCTTTACACCCTACACCTATACATTCGGAATCATTCGGTCGTCCCCTGAATGCTGATTTATAATACCGCCTGTAAAACACATAAACAGCAATTACTGCGCTTCAATCCAAGGACGCCCAATATATCAATTTTAAGTAACCCTAGCATCTCACTGCGGTGAGGCAACTACGAGCGTCATTCTCTGTTTCACTGGAAATAATTAAACAAAATTTTCTATCCGTGTCGTACTACCGCCGCTATCGTTTTATAGATTCAAACATTTAATAAGTGGAACCTCGTAATATCAAATGATCCGTTGATCGCGAAATAGGTCGATATAGCCGAAAATTCGATGTATGAAATTAAGAGTCAAACGGGCGAATGTCTGTAAACTCACGCACCACATGCAGGACGGCAGCACACACTGTCGCGTGAGGAAAACAAGCCATTAACAGCGAGTAGCATGAGCGCAAGCAACATACTGGCTATGTCGAATACGTTCACAGCGGCTGGGCTCACGCGGGATTCTCAGGCGCTGTCCGCGTAAACGCGATCCGCTGGTGTACTGCGGAAAATCCTGCCATGTGTCTCCGCAGCGTGCACAGTCCGTCGTGGCGAAGTTCGATATAAATGTTGGAGCAAGTTCAACGTATAAAGTTTAAAATAGATGTGATTATCTTGGTGATTCGCCACCTGTTAGACATAAGCAGTGAGTTGATTTATCCGTGATCGATATAACGAGGTCATTCTCAACAAATTGTCGCTGTTTTAACAGCAATTAACCTTTTTTTTCATTTTTTTTTTCGCTGGATGCTGTGTGGATGTTTTTTCTTGGATGCTGTGAGCAAAATAAAGCAATTTGAGAACGCGGTAAAAACGCGGTGAATGAGACATCGGTCAACTAGGATACCAAGGAAGCGCGGCGTCTATGGGAAAACGGGACATATTTCGCTCATTCCTTCCGACAAGTTAACTGCGGTTGTAGTGGAAGTTATCTAATGTATACCATTCCTAGCAGTATAGTTCGATAGATGTATTTAACGCCCAAAAGATTGGTGAACTCAACTACTAGCATTGGACTGACAAACTATACCTGCTTCGGTGTACTCATATCTACCCAGCGGCTGGATTCCTTGTCATCAGATTACATAGTTCTACTGCAAGAATTCCTGAAGAAATTAATGAGTGTCAGGAACAGCATTAGCTTCTTTGAAATCCGCTGCAGTTCCATTGAGTGGCATTTTGTATAAGCCACCCAAAAGGACGATGCAAGAACAAGCGCGCCACAAATAATGCCGTGAGCGATACCAGGTTACTACACCACGTGACCTCCACCTCTTGACCCACGTGACTGCGGATTACATTGCCTCCAGGCTCCGGCCCAGTTTTTATCATACCATCTCCGGGATCGGTCCACTCTATATTACACCGCCTTATTAACCCATTTTATACAGCGAGAACGTATTCGCCGTGAACATATTTAGGCCCCATTTGTTGCTTCTTTGCGAAATTTTGTGGAGAACATAGCTGGTCACCGGTGCAATTGTAGTGCTAGTACAGACTACTATATCAGATGGCTAATACAACGGCTAATGCTAACGACGCTACTGCTCCCGCTAACGGTCAGCTAATCAGCCCAGGTGCCGTTGTTGGCCGGCAAAGATATTTGGAATGCATACTGCTTGTTACAGGTTGTTAGTCAGTACGTTGTATTGCCCAAGCCAGAAGTTGTCTGTCACCTGCAAGGGTCGCATTGTTAATTAGAAGGCAATGACCATAGCGCTCATATGCACACTACCGAGAACAAAGCTCGTCTCGCAGCGCGCTAATTACGTGATAATTAATTCAGTAACGAAGCGTAAACGACTGTCTCCGCAAGGCTGAAACAGGGATTGCCGGCGTCCCACTGAGCGTACGTTTTGTCGAGGACGAAGTCCTCACATCTGTAACAAGCGCATCACGGGTGGACGATGCTCAGTAAACGACTGGCATGATTTTTCTCAGGAAGTACGCCATGTCACGATGATGTGCGCATTAGACACCGTAAAATTTTAATGCACACGAATTGATGTTACGCAAAGACTGCTGGAGTTTATGGTGTTCGCATCATAAATTAGAATGTTGTAGCTAGTGTCTCGCAAATGGTGTTAAGCCTGCGTAAAAATTACCGGAAACAAGTTTATCGTGGCAGAAGTTGCCTAGAAATCTTCCCGTGACCTAATCCTTCCAATAAACTCCATATATACCTACTTCTTTCTTTAGGCATTGTCTGTTTGATAGTGATCAGTCCAATTCACTTTAAGAGAGCAAAGTTAAAATATCAAGACGTGCACTTGAAGCTCTATAACAATGAATCCACAATCAATGCTTCCTACCAAACCGACTGGCTATTTGCTAGCGCTTCTACGTTTCACTGTATTGCTGATTCTACGGTGAAAATTGGCTGAAAGAAACTTTCCCAACGAATCGCGGCACGCATTGGTTAGCTCTAGGTCGTCCTAAAAGTTTCACGCCCATACTGAAAACGCAAAGAAGTGAAATCATGATTTGACACAGCACCGTCCGACTATACTCAATGCAAGAAAAGTTTCATAAAAGGGCGTCTTCTAGAGCATGCGGGTGCGGAAAAACAGAGACGATTCCTCAGAGCCATAGCAGGTGTCTCCTGGGCCATAGCGGGAGCGCGTTCCTAAAAACACTCGCTCTACTAGCGGGTGAATACGGGGCTGAAGCAAAAGCGAGCCAAGCAGGCTTCAAAACGCAAAACCCGGGACCACGCTGCACCGTCGATTTGAATACGGAAGTCTCGAGGACTCGAAAGGCGTATCTCCGTGCCGTCGAAAACAAATCCATCTTCTCGCATACTTTCTTTTAATACGTCACAGCGTCGCTATTTCTTTCCCTTGAACCCCTCCTTGTCTTTACGGGCGTGAAGACCTCGTGCATTCTGCTAGAAGGCGAAAAACAAGACGTGCAACTCCTGCGAACAAAGCGAGCAAATAATAAGGAAGAGTGGAAGTGCTCGTCTTTTTGCTTTCATGCGCTGCCTTCCTTGATGTGCTTCAAATGTGCTTTGTTTATCTTTTTTCTTTTCGCCAAGCGCGTTGAGACAACTCCATCACTTAGAGCACAGAAAAAGACGCCCATATAATCCATCTTTCCTACTTTCGCCTAGCAGTCGGCTCATGCGAGACTTTCCTGAGATGGATGCCCTAAAAGCAAAGTCAAATAATTCAGCGAGACGGCGGCCCATGGCGTCCGCTCTAAGCAGCCAGGGGTTCCGAAGCCCCCCGAAAGGCGCACAGTGTGCCATCATAACATTAGCGCTTGACGCGAAAACCATTTAGGCGACAGGCAGCTTTGCTATGTCTGCGAGCTTCACGCGTTCGGGCTTGATCCACCGGGTTTGAAAAGAAAAGGCAACATTTTGGAGACGTTGCTTTTCTATCAGTGATCGTCTCCGTCATTTCGCTCACGCGCTCCACCTTGAATCGATTGGAAAAAAAATTTATATTTACATGGGGTAATACCTTGAAACAGTGTTCTATACCACGCGCGACGAGCTAGAATAGTGCGAATCTCCAGCCTTGTCCTAGCGGTGTGTGCGCTGTCAGTGCTTTCTGCGGAGACCTTTTTTTTCACAATTGATTTCCCTGTTCTGTTATTTTGCTAGCAACATTGTGCTGCTTACAGCATTATGGTTCACGTTCCATTCTATCTTCTGCCTCAATATGTAGAAAGAAAACTATGATCCCAAGTGAGTGCGTGCTCGAACACGCCCCGTAAGACCACGCGCGACGCTGTCGTTAATCTGAACCATTTCTAAAGCTTACCGAGCGGTCGGCTCTGACCGCCGAAACCTGAAGGGGTCCAAAATTCTGAAAACATCGCAACGAGCTGAAAAACGCACAAGAGCTCGGAGCGTCCTGTCATTGTTGTACTACTACTTGGGACATATCTCATCCGCGTCAAGCAGGCAAGAGAAACACCGCAGAACATCAGGCTTCTCGGCAATGCACACTCCGAAAATGTCGCAGCGATCACTTCAAGGGAGAACAGGGTACGTGTGTCCTCTTCCTGGGTCCGTATAATGAAAGCTGTGAATGTTCCAGTTTTTTTTTTTTTTAGAATATTGAGAATTGGAGTCGCCGAGCTGCTATCTAGCCCAGTCTTTAGAACAATCGATGTAACAACCGTATAACAGAAACATAACTGAAAAGGAAGGTATACACTGACGGCTCATAAGCCCAGCAGGGTGCTGACGCGATCTACATTGTAGAAAACAGTGCCAACGAACGGGGCATGAGAATTACGATACATGTTATGAGCATGAAATCAGGACACAACTCCACACACAGACATAACAAAGGCGCAGCCTGTGTCTACTTATTGTGGCTCTTTCAAGTTTGCGCCGGTAACTTGTTCCACAATTATAGCGACGAACTAGGCCGTTTAACAACATTGGGCCCACAAGAAGCAAAACAGACAAAACACAGCTGCCAGCAAAGGGTAGCATATTCTATACCGACGCAGTAAGAAACAAAAACAAACAAGAAACCGAAAATCGAGAGAAGCCACCGGCACCATCACAATCGGCAAATCTGGGCGAGCTTTTCAACCCAAGAATCCTAGCTATTTTATGTTTCACAAAGAAAAAAGGGGAGCGAGAATTGACTAGAAGTCATTTTGCCTCAAGCAGGCGCCGAACCCGCACCTCTCGCGTTACGCGTGCAGTACTTTTTAAAGTTAAACTGCCGATGTGCTCAGCGTCCCGGTAACTTTCTGCGGTGTTTGTGCATGTGCACTGTATTATAGTCCTGAGAGTTCTGACCGGCACCACTCACGACTATCGCGGCGTGTGTGGAATAGCCTTTCTTCAGCCGCAGGCGTCACGCAGTACGTCAAGGTGTAGAAACAGAAAGCTAACCAATAAACCCTCGCACGATATATCCCATGTCGCCAAGGCTGCCAAAGTCTATGCTCTCGCTATGCAATGAGCGAAAATAAGGCAAAACAGAGGGGCCCCACGTCTTGTTGGCCGCAACTTTCATTCCTTTGAGTACCCCGATCATCGGTGCTGCTTTCAATTCGAAAACTCGACAAGCTATAGCAGAACTGATAGTTGGGCGCGCAAGAATATTTTACTATGAATTCGACAAGCTAGTATTGCGCATGATTTCTCGTCTCCCTAAAAGGAACAAACCAACGCGTTTTGTCTTACCCAGTACTTCACCCATTCTCCCACAACTGTACAGCTGGAAGCAACAAGAAGGGGATATGTGCCGCAGTTGGTGTATGCGTCTCAGTGAGTGCCGTCAATTGCTTTTCCTAAGCGCCGAAACTGCACTCATTGAGTTACCCGGCGCGGTAGCTTAGTGGTTCTGGCGTTGCGTTACTGCGCTTGAAGCCGCCAATTCAATTCCGGCCGCGGCGGTCGTCGCATCTCGATGGAAGTGAAATGGAAAAACGCTCGTGTGCTTAGAATTAGGTGCACGGTAAAGGACCCCGGGGGTAAATATTAAGCCGAAGTCCTCCACTACGGCACGTCTCGCAATCAATCTTGGTCCTAGCAATTAAAAATCCAGTTTAATTTTAACTAAGTTTAAGATCAGACGAGTGGTCACGTGGCAATGCGCCATGCTAAACTTGAGCAGTGACGAAATAAATGCCTTCTTATAAGAAGCGCTTTCCATGCACAAGAAATGCCTGTTTGCGCAAGCTCTGCTTTTACTACTGTGCAATGAGGAGAGGCAAGCATGATGTTTCTGAGCTTTAATAGGTCACTATGTAGCCCAGGTCTGAATGATAGTGAAATTTATCTTGTTTCTCCCCGTTCTGTTTCAAAGTATATTGCTGTGTAGAGGTTAAGGCAGAGTGCATCTCGGTACCTCCATTTTCCTGCGCTTCAGCATTTCATTGGACTGTAAGAAATCTTGCAGACGCAATCACAGTTGTTGCCAAATACGAGCAATCGCGCGTTTCCCTCGCATGCATTTAGGCAGAAAAGTTCGACTTAGGCCCGCTATAATGCTTCCACTCAGGTGCGCTGGAAATGGCTCTTTTAAGCAGTGCTTAGCATTAGCGGCGCTTTTATATTGTCCCAGTTTTTCGATAACAGCCAGATATGCTGAGATTGGAGGCAAAACTGCGTTTGCGCAATTTGCATGAGTTGAGAGATGCGCAAGTGCTAAAAGCGACCTTGCAGTAAAGGCGCGAATAATGCTGGTTTCGTACACTGCAAAGTGCGCAGAAAAAAAGAGTAGACAATGAAATATGAGTCTAAGGGAGGCATAAAATGTGCGCGTCCTGAGCTGTAGAACGACATTGTGTTATTATTGTGTTAACACAATAGCACAATATTAACACGAAATTGTGCTATTCAATTGCCGTTCATGCTATATGAACGGCAATTTGTGTTATTCGCGTGGTCAAGTGCTGTAGGCCCAACGTGTATTTGCCCTTACAAGCCAGCTGTGCAAAGTGGGCACGACTAACGCATGGCAGTAACGATCCCTGGCTAACAACGATTTTAATATATCTGAAGTTTTTAAAAACGGGAAGCTAAGTCTTTTTGGCACCCGCTGTCCAGAAATCCCATATACACTACTTAGAGAGGAATCACTTAAGAAAAAATAGGCAATGCACAAACATCGCGTCACGATATGGGCATTAGCGCCGGCAGCATCGTCCAGTGTGGCGCACAGCCATATTCGCAATAATTTTTTTTTCATGATAGAAGAAGGCCGTGGATAGATATGGCGCCGGCTACTTCTCGTTTCGTGTATACAGCTAATAACTTTTATCACCTGTGCACATAGTTTCGGTAGAAAGACAAGCAGAAAATAAGCGAGCGCACACACAACGACATGACCACATAACAGTCGTAACAAGAAAGCGAAATTGCGAAAAAACTCTCAGGACAACAATGGAAAGCAAACGACAGTAGATAAGTTTAAACACTACTGACAGCCAGGGTGATAGGCGCAGCAGCCGGGACCACTATACATTATTTACGGCTGAAGTATATCATTAGGAAATTGCCGTTATAAATTACTTCTCTTTTTTACCAGCTACAGGGTGTTTACTCAAACACTGTCAACATTTTTAATTGCCTGTGGCAGATAGCACAACTCTAGTTCATGAGCTGGTCTACTCGAAGAGGCAGACATTACTTGCATAACGAATTGAAATGCATAATCGACTAGTCACTGTTACTAAACGGTCTTCCCTCCCCTTTTGTCTCTCTCTTACACATTACTTACTTGCTGTAATAATCATCAAACTCTGATAGCAAAAACGAAAGAAAAACTTTTAACGTGCCGTCCTACAAACACACATCTACATTCGTGTATCTTTTCTTTTTCTTTTTGACGATCGCTTAACTGCGATGTCAAAACTATGCGATTTGATGCTATTAAAAAAACAATGCACGGTCGTTCAAAAAAATGTAGAAATCCTCAAAGATAACAGTTATCTTTTTTTATTATTATCGATTCGACAGAATGAGATGTTTGCGCACAGGTATAGCGCCGGCTATTCCATGTCTCATGAACAAGCGGAAAACATTAAAGTAGGTTCGCTTCAGGATATGAAAAACCACTATTCGCCAATTTTGCCTCATCGAGAGATAATATTATCATTCTTAGTCTATCATTTTATTTTTATTTTTATTTTCCTTTATTTAACTCTCCCCTGGAATACTTTAATCCCTTTTTCCCCTCCCTGTGCAAAGTAGCATGCGTGCGGCCGTATGCGTGCCGGCAAAAATCTCTTCCTTTCGGTGCAGAGCTTCTCTCCTTTCAGTTTTGTACACTTATACACGTAATGTGCGCAGAACATGCAGTTTATACGCACGCGGCGACGTTACGACATAACGTCGCGTACGTTGCCTGCTCCACCGGTAAAAGTGTCGTTCGCGCTTGTTTGTAGTCAGCTTGCGCATGACCTACTAGCCGTATTGAACTAATAATGTTTGTCAAGCGACCTTTTTTTCTTTTTTCTTGTCATCGACCAGTTCGTGTGGTGAATATAAGCCAGCGTCTGCAAACATTAACCAACCTATTTGCAAATATGACCGCACATGAAGTCGTTGTGCGTACACAGAGAAATTTCTGATTACAAATTCATCGGGGTGCCGGCGTTCCGTGTTTCGCAAACATTGCAACCAAAGGTGCAGAGAACACATCATTTTAATGAGCAATATGGTTTTCTCTCTCTCTCTCTCTCTCTCTCTCTCTCTCTCTCTCTCTCTCTCTCTCTCTCTCTCTCTCTCTCTCTCTCTCTCTCTCTCTCTTTCTCTCTCTATTTTACTTTTTTTCGCCGCAACTTATTCAAACAGTCGGCACTCTGGTTTAACCGCATGTTTTCAAACCTCGCCACCCCAGGAAGATGTGCCGTATACTACTGGTGCAGCAATCTCTGTATGGCCCAAGCAAGACCATCTTTTTTTCCTACGTAGCTTAAAGCTGTGCCGTCGTAAAGCTGCGAGTTTTCTCCTATAACTTTCCCCGACGAGTTGCTGCTCTTTATTCTTTCTTTTTTAATTTTTGTTTCTTGTAAGCGTCCCACTCTATCACCTATCGTCGCTTCCTTACTTGAAATATGCTCGTATACCTGCCGCGCACCCGAGAATAAGTGCCGCTTCTGAAAACCGACCACATTCGCTATCTGCTGCTGTGTGCGTCACAGCACGGTGAGATCGCCTCTTCGCGATGCGGCTTTGCGAAGACATTCAATCTTTTTTTGTCTGCAGGGCGCTCCGATTTATGACCTCTCGAAAAATTTATGTTAGTTAGATATGGCTTGGAGTTAAAACGAACGTTCCTGAAGTCAGGTGACTCCACTCGCTTCCTCCGAGTTGAAGCTGTATCAAGAACGCGTTAATATGAATGTCACGATTGGAACTTCTAGCGTACTGGAAACCTGTCGAAACTGCGCTTACGGGTCTCTTCATACCGTCGTTTAGGCATACCATGTGCTTAGGCGGGTGGTGACGCCTACTTTAGGAAACCGCGAAGGAAAACGCTTTTACAAGTATTATTAGATTCTATATTAACGATTTTTTTCGCTGCTCACCAAGGTTTTCAGTTAGTGCGTTGGTCGGTTTCTCCTTCCTGAATAAAGAGGGCCAATCCGAGAGAAAGTACATTGGTAAACTTCGCCGATCCCGGAGATGGTCTAATTAAAACTGAGCCAACCGCCAACGTCGAACATAATGTAATAGCGACGTGGGCTGAGTGCGGGGATAACGTGATCAAAACTGGGCAGATTCCGGAGACTGTGATTAAAAGTAGTGGCATGGCAGTACACGATATAAGGGCTAAACAAGGGATGAATGGTAGTTTTTTAATGCGAGCCGGCCCTGTAGGCTTTGCAATCCTGATAATTCTCATAATGCTCTCGTGTTACAGTAGATCAGGTGTATAATGTGGACCTACCTTCATTTCCACTTCCTTGGTGTGCTGCGCGGGTGTCTCACCCAGCAGACGTTGCGGCCGGGTCGTCTTCAACACAGCTTTGGCCTGAAGAGGTTAATTACTGACGCGCGATATCAGCCACTCTGTCAGAACGATCAAAAGTGTACTTTTCACCACTCGAGTACATAATTACATTTTTCCAATTAACATTCGTCTAATAAAATATAAACAGTGAAATGCACCAAACTTCCGTGATAATTGTTGAAATTAGTTGCCTTTTATCGTTTGCTTGTTGGTTGGTTGGCTTGTAGAAAGCTTTTTCATTTCCAGCAAGCTATCTAATCAGTGCCAGTAAAGGCTCGTTTGAAAGCACTTAGGAGGGCCCAAATGTTGCTCTAGGTAGCGGGACTTCCTTTGACCCAATGAAGAACTAAATGGCGCAAATGTTGTTGTTGTTGTTGTTGTTGTTGTTGTTGTTGTTGTTGTTGTTGTTGTTGTTGTTGTTGTTGTTGTTGTTGTTGTTGTTGTTGTTGTTGTTGTTGTTGTTGTTGTTGTTGTTGTTGTTGTTGTTGTTGTTGTTGTTGTTGTTGTTGTTGTTGTTGTTGTTGTTGTTGTTGTTGTTGTTGTTGTTGTTGTTGAATATATACAATTTACAGGAACAGAGTGGCAGACGCAGGCTAGCGACTGCCACCGGAAGGGGTGCAGCGTGCGCTGAGATTTCAAGAAGGGCTTCGAAGGAGGCGACAGAAAAAGATAGAAATAGAATACAAACCTACAGAAAATTACAAGACGGGTTTTGCCTCAAAAACCGCGAAGTATTTGCACCAGGAGCTGGACGCAAAGCGTGCGCCGGCTTCACACAAAGAGCAAAGTCTGACTGTTATCGAAGGCCTATTGTTATTCTAATCTTGTCCGGAGCATGCTGCGCGGACCGTCTACCGAAGTGACCAGGAATGGGCACCGCTGCCACGAGGTCCATTAAGAAGTTGATGCACTTCTTCGTTTCCAACAGGAACGCCTGCACTTTTGGAGTATGCGCAACTCGACATCACCAGGCTGCTTTCGTATGCGCCACCGCGCTCTTTCCGGCCGCCGAGAGGTGCGGGTGACCCCTAAAGCACTCCATGCGTTCTTTTCCTTGAAGCTGCTCTTTTTCTCGATCTCGATTTATAAGATATCAAAAACAAAGGAATACAACGCAAACTCGTTGGTTGGTAAATATCAATACTAAAGTTTTCTTACATCAAACATCGTGAAGTATAGTGCAAAAATCTCAGAAGAAAGGACGTAGACGCTCACGTGAGACACTGTCATCGCCCACTATCTTTGGTTCCTTCCTACCTGAAAGTATTCTTCAAACGAAGGTAAAAGCCACCTTTAAAGAAAGAAAGAAAGAAAGAAAGAAAGAAAGAAAGAAAGAAAGAAAGAAAGAAAGAAAGAAAGAAAGAAAGAAAGAAAGAAAGAAAGAAAGAAAGAAAGAAAGAAAGAAAGAAAGAAAGAAAGAAAGAAAGACGTGGCGGGGCAAATGTGAGGCGCCGCAAGAGAAAGCCCCGCCGCCGATGGCATCGTGAATGTTTCCGCGCTCACATTCGCGTAAGAGCTCCATAAATTCGCCCATTCCGAAAACAAAACACGCACGCAGTCTGACTGCGCAGAACTCGAAGGACAAAGAGAAGATACAAAAAGAAAAACTCCAGGGAGCCAGCCGTACACGTGTGGTACGGAATGCGAAAATGCTCCTTGAAAGGCGCTTGCACCGTCATACCCTTTCGCTTTTTCATCCCGAAGCAAGACGCGAGTGAGTCCACTTTCTTGTTTCGTTTCGTTTCGTTTCGTTTTGTCTTTCCCCGCTGTGCTTTCTCGAGCCGCGTCCTCTCACAGGGCGTGGTTCGAGCAGAGCAGTGAGATATTCAGCGCCCAAGCAGTGAACACCCTATAACAGGTAGCGGCTGCTAAGACGTAAATGGTGTGGTTCTGCAGAGACTTCCTGGTAAAATCGGGCGATAAATCCACAAGCACTCACAAGCCAGCGTCGTCGACCAAGGTGTCTTCTTAGATTCACGCATAGGTGTCTACAAAAGTTTTCGTAACACGAGCGCCCCCTAAGAAATCTTGAGCTAGTTCGCAGCCAAAGTAAGAGCCGTGAGATAAACGTGGGGAGATTGGTGATGTGCAACTTTTTGTCTGGCTTTATCCACCGTTCGAAGACGATGGAAAGGCTTTACTTTGCGGTTTACAGAAGAAGGGTCTCACGCAGGCGGCTTCTCAAGACGTAGTGTTTCCGAAAGGGGCCGAAGTATTAAGGAAAATAGTTCTAAACCTTCTGATCACCTTCGTCAGGGACAAAGAGTTGAGAAACTTTCGGTGAAACACTGGTACTAATAGTGCAAAACGTACACTATTGCGCTATTACTCCTGCATAGATGGTTTTATTTCTTCCAGTGGGCAAGATATTGGTGCTGAATGACAGAACAATGCGCGTGCATGCAGGCTTCCTTCTTTGTTAGTGAACATAACCAAAGATGCAGCGGCATTTATGTAATTATCGGACGCTTTTCACCCAACTCTGTTAATAGTTATAGTATAAAATTAATTTACACAAACATCTGCAATCCTTGAAACATACCTTAAAGTCTGCTGCATAATTAAGAGAACAAAGCCGACGAATTCGTGGCCAACGTTTACTTAACGCTATGATAATTTTCTTTTTCTAAGTTATGAAGTCACTAAGTCTTTATATGTCGGAGCTTTGGACTACTGCAGCAACAACAAATCTCACCATTCTCAAACAGGCCTTCTCAATGCAAATTTGTATATTTTCTTCGAACAACACCTATATTGTCTACCACAATCGCCTTGAAGAAAGTGGGATCTAAAACCATGAAATTGTGGGGTTTTACGCGCCAAAACCATTTTCTGATTATGAGGCACGCCGTAGCGGGGGACTATGCAAATTTGGACCACCTGGGGCTCTTTAACGTGCACCTAAATCTAAGTACATGGGTGTTTTTGCATTTCGCCCCCATCGCGATGCGGCCGCCGTGGCCGGGATTCGATCCCGCGACTTCACGCTTAACAACCCGACACCATAGCCACTAAGCAACGGATCTAAAACCATTACTACAAATGTAAAATAACAATGTTTATACGTGAGTGTCAAGTCACATAAGATAAGCGTGAGCAAAACGCAGTTACGAAAGTATCTGCGCTCAGCTGAAGCGCAAAACGGCGATATCTCAAGAAACTTAAAAGCAGTGCAAGAAAATTTACCGACATGAACGTTATACAGGACCGTAATCTGGCAGCAATCATGGCGTGTGGGTTGCTAAGTGCTGCTATGAATCTCAGTGTCATGTCGGTTTTAACGCGAAGCTTGCTTTGCCTATAAATAAATAAATAGATAAATAAATAAATAAATAAATAAATAATCATAAAACTAAAAACGAAAGCGCCGCAACAGAGGGTTCACTTGACGTCAGTCCGTGCCGCTAACTCAGTGATACATGCATTTTGCAGTCCTCACCTACTGGGGCAAAGTCCCCCATATATTTATATATATATATATATATATATATATATATATATATATATATATATATATATATATATATATATATATATATATATATATATATATATATATATATATATATATATATATATATATATATATATATATATATATGTGTGTGTGTGTGTGTGTGTGTGTGTGTGTGTGTGTGTGTGTGTGTGTGTGTGTGTGTGTGTGTAAGCATGGTAGGTTCATATTTCGTCCACAGTACAGAGCATAAATGTACCACTTACAAGTATACATTGCTCACTTATCCCAAACGCTGACCTGACTCTGTTCACAAAAAGCAGTGCCCTTCCACTCTATGAAGACGGATGACCAGATAAGCTGTGAATGAGGGCCCTTTAATGGCGAACTGCAGCTCCACCGCAGGCCGGCCCTTTATTGGACTATTTTCGGGATCGGCCCGTGTATGGGGACTGCTCAAAGCCTGCTTCACCTCCGCCGCGGGTCGGCCCGGTCTTGCACTATCTTCGGGGTAGGCCCACATATGAAAAAATGTTTGGTCTATGCCCACAGAGACGACATCCGCCAGAACCTTGCCATAAGCACCTTCGCTGAAAAATAAAGTGGACAGTCTAGCCCGAAGGACGAAGCATTGATAGCCACCGCAAGGTCTAGCGTTGCGCTGACGCTTCGCAAACGATGTTCAAGGGGCGACACAGTACGTGAGGCAGCTGCTGCTGAGCATCAAGAACATCACCCCTGGTCGCTATTAGGCGTCTCACTTCGCTTGAATGACGAGGAGCGCCGGCGTTGCAGCCGTCGCACCTCAGTGGCGCGCGAGATGAGACCGAAGGAAAACGGTCGTCGTTTGTACCTTGACTGACTACTGTCCGCTCCACTCAGAGCACTGGTGTGGTTTGCACACTGCTGCAAAGCGGGAAAGTTAAACTGTTTGTGCACACAACGCTCATGCCAGCAGCCGCAAGAAAATTTGCAAGACGCTTAAGCTTCGCATTTCAGAGTGTAACGTGATAGAATTCAAATATCCCTGACTGATTCTCACGCTTTTCGGCAACTGCAGCTTTATGTAACCTTCTTGTTTACCAGGAAACGCTGGCAGCGAACGCTATATGCAAAGCGAGCTTTCTGGTAGAAACGCGGCCTCTTTCGCGTGGGCCGCGGATATGCGGAGGCGAGCGCCATCTCGATGGTGTTGCAAGGAGCCGGGCGCCCCACTCTGTGAATGGTGGAAACGCTGGAAAAGGGGTTTGTGTTTGAGTTTTCGCGTAGCAGAATTGTGTTTTCTCGTACATTCAAATTACAATTCGGCGCTATCGTATCTGTAGGTTGTGTGTAAATAATACTTTACAATTTTCTCACGCATTTTACTTTGAGAAAAACGTTACTTCAGTAACGTTTTTGCGCTACGCGGAATGCCTGCGTGGTTCGGTGTAATTTTTCTTTCAAATGACGACTGACGCTGGACGCGGAACGCGGGACGCCGACGCCGACGCCGAATTTTCTGCGACGCGGGGCCCTTAACGCCGTCGCGTTAGAAGGCGCGAAGCTACCCTGGCTCCGCTGCAAGTCCCAAGGAGCGGAGCGAGAGGGCGCATCCACTTGGCTATGTCGCTTTTTGCAGGCACACACGCAGCACATCTCCCGCATCTATAATTGGAAAACTTCCAACTCACTTCCACTGTGCCACTGTCCAAGATATGCTCCAGAGAGACAAGAACTTGTCAGAGCTTTCCAAAAACTGGACAATCGGCCACTTTCTGTGCAAGTGCTGCTGGAACACCACCCCATCGCCCGTCGGCCCATAAAGCGGTGAAGGCGCTTTTGTGTTTCTTAAGGACGATGGGTTTGTGCGACCATCTGTGACCTTTAATGCGATTTCTGTAAGACGACACGCGTCAGTGAACTCGCCGCAACTTCCTTCTTTCCTTCCCTCCTCTCTCTGCCTGTGATCTTTGTTTTCCCCTTTCCCATTCCCCCGGTGTAGGGTAGCCAACCGGACGTTATTCTGGTTAACCTCCCTGCCATCTACTTTTCTCTTCCCTCCTCCTCTAACTAACGTGTGAGCCGCGCTTGCACCGTCTATACTGGGACAGCATGGCGGCGCTGATGGTGCTAACGCGCCTCGTGTGTCAATATAATTGCTTTCGCAATAAAACTGTATTAAGGATATGTTCGCCTTTTGCTGTAGATGACTTGCTTACTTACCACAGTTCAATTGTTTTGGTATTTTAAAGGGGCGCTTGTGTAATCCTCCTAAATTAGTATTTTTAGTTAACGTTCTTCTTTCTGCGGTGTATCTTATGCGCACTCAAGAAAAACGTTACAAGCGTTCTCAATTCCGTAGCCACAACAACACTCAGGAGAAGTGGAGTGGCGAAGCCTATACAGAAAGCTATTTGTATGTGCCGCTTCCAGCCTAAGCCTACTTATTGATGTATCTAGGTGTCGCGGGACAGCTGCTAAACTGATTTTTCTGCGTTGGTTAATTTAATCGAGCAATGACTGTTTCGCCATATCACTGTCGAACCATTTCTCCATAGAACAGTTCGAGATATCTGTCTATTTTTTTTTTTTTTAGTGACACTATGCTAACACATAACTTCACGTGTAACGCGGGTAACTAGAGCGAGACGCGGTTCTGCATGTAGCATTGGCAGAGCTTGCACTCACTTTCAAAGGTTGTGGGGTCTGTACGACACTATGCAGTGTTAGGCGGAAAGCTATTTTGATAGTTTCGTAATTTCGGACAGGCTCCCACTTTTGACAATATGAGAGTGCTTGCCACGCTGCCCTTGTGGGCAGGCTCGCGAAGGCGCTTGTTCCGTAAAGCGAGAGGACCACGCATAGGTGCCGCCTTTAACAAACTATATCCTCCGAGATCGCAGCGGTGCCACCAGTGCAATATCGGAGGCCACTATCATATATCTTGAATCCCCTCCGTGAGCGAGACACCTGTCGCCCGGCCCTCTGGCACTTCAGATGAGCGCTCGGCTTTCCTAAACTCCCTTTTGTTAGCACGTTTCTTTCCTAATCTCTAGCGTGAGGTCGAATAAGACATTGTACCTTTCTAGCATCTAACAAAGTCTAGGCACGAAATGAAAGTTTTTACGTGCTTAGTGGATCTCACGGCCAGAAAGAGCGAGAAGCATGTTTGACGGGCCATTCCAGTTCGTGAGTGAATTGCCTGCAGGTCTGCTTCACCTACAACTAGTGTTAACGAGACGAAGCATCCTTTACAGTGCAGCAGAATGGGACTGTGGCATTCAAAAGCTCCGCTCAACGCCAGTAACTCACGTCTTAGCAAGTATTGAAAATAGTCGAAAGTACCTTTTTAGTGGCACGAGCATCGAGTGACACTCTTGTTTCTTGCGCAGAACTTACGGTTCACCTCCTGAGACGACCAAAGACGAAATTCAAAATCATTTTTAATATATAGAAAGAAATGTAGTACAGTACAAAATTCATGTGTTTAATTACAGATATGATATCAGAGCTTGGGTTGAATTATAAGCTGAGTTACTGAAGCGTCTGGAATAATTTGAATTAATTATAAATCACTGATTGCAGCACACCAAAGCACAGAATCGTAGACTTTCGAGAACCACCACGTGAGCACGACTTTGACAAAATTACTGGAAACGCGGACATAGAAAGCGGAAGTAATGACGTCACTAGTGACGTCGCACACAAGAATGTGGCGTTATATTTAACCAGCTAATTAATTGAAAACAGTTGCCTGTCACAGACTTAACATTTGCCTAGCAGAGCAGATGTGACCTCACTCTCTCCTATCTAGCTTCTCCTCTCCCGGCGCCCACCTGCTCGCAACAGCTGCGCGCGAGCTCTCGTTACATGCACTGACGTCAGCACCGGGAAGGGGGCGTAAGGTGCTGCGCTTCCTCCTCGCCTTCCCTCGCTCCTCGCCCACATATCGTGCCAGGGCAACCTGGGGAAGGACGTTCGCACGCTTCACCTAAAGAACACCAACGCCGAGGTGCGAGTGCCACTAAGAAACACCTAAGTCAAAGATTAGGGTCGCCTGCCATTTTTGTAAATTTTGAGCGACAAGGTAGGCTCACGTCGTTTTGTGCATTAGGTGCGCGTACGTCACTTTCATATTTATCATTACGAACCATCTTACAGCACACTCCTCAGCGTCGCAAAAGATGGTGCCCACCAGAAAGAAGGCCGGGTTGCTCTTCTTATGTCTTCCCAACACAAAAAGAAAGAAGAAAACCTTTTGCCAACAACATGCGGTGCCAACGTTGGCACCAGAAAGTGCCGCATGTAGAGTTAATTGTTTATAAGGATTATACCGTTTATAAGGATTCGCTGCAGTAGCAGCATTTGTAAGGTTGGTAAGGTTTCCTACATGTTCGCTGAATGAAGTCTAGGGCGGCCGACATTTAGTAGTGCTGCGTTATTAGGCAACGAACTTTGTCACAAAACTTCCGTCTATGAAGTTCTAGCCTGAACTCCTGAGCTTTCGATTTTTAACGTCGAGGTTAGAGCTAGCATTCTAATTCGCATTTGTCGAATGAACATGGCAAACGTAGCCAATAAACACGTCCGACACTAAAGGTCGCAATAAACTGACAGTCGCTTCAAAAGCCGCAAGCAGAAAAAGAAACCTGTTCACTTGCTGTCGCAAAGACAAAATGAAACGCCGGAGACGGCTTCGTGGTCTTATCAGAATTGCTTGGCGCTGTTTGTTTTTTTGTTTTTTTTTTTGGCGCGCAGGCTGGTTGCTTTGACAGTTCACTATGTCTGGAACATCATGACTGGTGCCGTCTCGTGCATCAAACATACGTCCGCTACGCTCTCCAGGCTTCCTCTCTCCGTCTCGCTTTAAGCATTGACTCTTCTTTTCGTTTAATGTAATGGAACTAGTGCGGTGAGCAGTCGGTTATAAGTGGAGGAGTCTTCATAGATGAGAAAAAGAAACTATTCGAAGTATTATGTGGAAGTTGACTTTAAAAGAGGTAATGGCCCGCTCCGACTTCTGAAGGTATGGACACACTTCACAAGACGAATCTTCGTTATCCCGTACCTGTAAGTAACGTGTAATCGACGTAGATTATCTTATTCAACATTTTATTCCAACACGCACTGACAGAATTGCACAGAAGAGTCAGCCACCACCCGAGAAAGATGACAACAAAGGCAAGGCAGCCTAACTGATTTCGTAACTTCAGTCCGAAATTAGGGTGTGATAGCAACGTTTATTGCAGCAACAAATGTATATTTCCTCTACGTAACCTCAGTAAGACAATGATCATACTCATCAATTACATTTATTACTCAACTTGAAACGGAAAGTTGTGTACCTGCTCTAACACTTGGCATCAGTCGTGACACACTTTCTGTGTGGGCTTATTTTCCCATCATGTTTGCTTCGCGTTCAGCATGCAACAACTTAGAAATCACATCCCATGCTTCAATTTCTGGCTAGCGGTTCTTTATTACTGTGTTCTGCGCTCCATCGCCAGCCTGTTTTGGTATTAAGATTGCCGTTCTGCTCCTAAAATACCGTAACTTGAAGCACGTTTTTTTTTTCGTCGAAGAATGCTTTTTACCATCACCAAGCGTTAGCGAAACTCTGTTCATCAGGCAGAAAGCTAATCCAGATTACCAGCCCTTGCGTGACGGCGACGACGGTAGAGAAAAGGTTGGCAGCATAATGTAAACTCGTCGGAGAGCAGGCCGAGACATCAACGATGGAAAAACGGGAAATGAGAACTATTCTTAGTAAGAGATGTAGCAGGAGACCACTACCTCAGTGTCACCCATCACAATGTAATAGAACAGAAAAGTGCATAAAAGTGTCATGGGAGACTGCGCAGAGATGAACAAAATTACAAGCTGTGCAGGATGACATAAAGAAAGACCATTGGGGCCCCTGGGACGGGCTACTAGAAAGATTGCCAGGAAGCGACCAGGAGAGGCAGTGCGCTACATTTACTCAGCGATCAAAAGAAAGAAAATGCAAGATCGCAAGAGACGGTCAGCGAGACACATCAGAGTTCACCCGAAAGCACGGAAGGAGCTTGTACAAAAGCACACTTCAACGAAGTTATACTTTTCCCCAAACTCCTTGTGCAGGCATGGTTTTTTTAAAGGAAGAAAAGATAACACTAAGTAACATATCGGAAATAGGCAACATCAACTATCGTTTCAATTCTTCAAGTTTGATTTCTTCAGGAACATATAAACGCAAAGGAAGCGATGGAAAGCCATCGATAGCGAAAATGACTTCCCTGGTGCGCAAGAAATATCCACCGAAATTTAACTGCAGAAAGAACTGCTTTAGTTAGGTGGTAAGGGAAGGAAGTTAGGCAGTAAAGGGGAAAAGAAAGTCCCAATAAGAGACAGCCAAAATAGATATGTTGCTCATTACTGTACCGTAAATATGTCTGAATTTAATTAAATGTTTTAGTAGCTGCTGCAAATAAAGTGTTAGTTAAAGTGGATTCATTTAATAGCATACATAACACAATAGCAACGCATTAAACTTACTTCGAAAAATATTGACTCTGTGTTCAAATTGGTTTTCGGTAACAACACGCCAACTATCTGCTTCACATTTGGCTTCTTTATCTCCCAAATCTTTATCTCGCTACTGCGCCTGCAACTTCAGTAATTCTTACGCACCTTTGAGATGACTAAAGTTATATCTTCTTCATAGATGGTTTCGTTTTAAGCAATACCTTTGCATTGCAGAACAATATCCATCGAAGGGTATTCGCAACATTGTAAGTGACCTGATGTTTGTTGCGCAGGCGTCCATAGTGCCCCCTGCGTGCTATGAACGAAATAATTGCTTCACAAAGCCTTGTCGTTATAACTCCGTGCTAGCAGCACACACGAGCAGCCTGTGATCCTTCTCTCTGTGTTTTATTAACTTTATTCCCCCAACGACAACTTTCCGACGAGGGAAGACGACCCAATTTCTTTGGAAACGCGACCAGTCTATCTTTGTACTGTGTTCACAGGTTTCGAGCTGCTCTCGTATCATTCACGTTTGTGAACGCCAACATTGTCCTACGTCATGTGTTCATGCGCAGAAGTACCAACAGGATCTAATTTATGGGATGCTACAGTAAAACATTGCTTAGGAACGTAACACGCCGAGCTTGGCAAGGCTTCAAAGGAGCAACGTTTCTTCTTAGTTCCTCTTTCTGTTCGGCGAGTAACAACGAGCGAGCCTCCCGGTCACGAAAGTGCGAAAGGAACCCCCCTCCCCCCCCCCTCCCCTCCCTTCTATGAAAAAGCGTTGCTCTGACAAGAACACAAGTAGTAGCTGGCCGCACAAGAGGACGCTCCGCGGCAGGAAGCCTCGGACGTTGAGAAATGCGAATTGTTCGCTGCCGGCGTGCGAACAAGCAGCCTCGACAGACAAGTAGGCTAAAGGCAGTGCTAATGGGCTATAATTACACTTGCATTGTTTGGCGCCCGTTTAGTGCAGCAGTGACAAGTGGGTGGTAATGATGACAGGCTGAGCTTACTGCGCCAGTCTTAGCCAGATGGCGGATGCAGCGTGTCTATACGGCGCCGCATTAAAGCGTACCTTGGGACTTCGCGTCTTTTGTGGTCGCCCCGCTTTGAGCGTAGGCGCCATCAAAACAGCGGGTGATTGAAGGCGCTCTGTCGAGCCTCCTCGCAAGAGGGTTTCGAATGGTGGTGGGAAGAAAACCATGTCTCTTTTGTTGTAGCCCTCCACACTGTTCGCGTCGTAGTGCTCTTCAAACTTCAGGCGAAGCCCCGAGAAATAGGGAAGAAGGCGTATTGAGACAAACGTGCGAAAATCTCACAAGCATATTACGTAGCACTAAGTACTCATACCCGCGACAAGGCTTTGAGGCTGTGTCAACAAAGCGATGTATCGATTGCAATATGGCCCATTTTACAGTGAACGCTGCATACGCGTGTGATAAATAGCTGAATGCGTACAAACAAGTTGAAAGGCCGAAATTAGGAGCAAATTTCTTTTAACAAAAGTTGACACTGCCCTCAATATTTTCTTTTGTTTGTTTGTTTGTTTCTTTTGCCTTCGTTCTTGTTCAAATTATGGCGCTTTCATGCTGAATTTGCATGCGAGAGAGAGAAAGAGAGACAAATTGGATAGGAAAGGCATGAAGGTTAACAGGAAGAGCTTCTAGTTTGCTACCCTGCACTGGGGAAGAGGGGAAGGGGAAGAGGAAATTAAAGGTGGAAAGAATGCCCCATAGATAAAGCAAAACCTCGAAAGAAAAAAAATGCGACAAGTGGATGCCAGAGAAGTGCCAGATAAGTGAAGCAGCCGGTCCCAAAGCGCCAAGATCTCTTTAAGTGAAGCTGATAAAACAGGCACCTCCGGCAGAAAGGAACTAAATACTAAGAGCATCCGCTTAATCAAAATTCCGCGCGCTTGTAGAGAATGAAAAGAAAAACTGCAGGTAGATGTATTAAGCAGAAGAAGAATTATCCGCTTTGGCCACCCTAAAGTGCAATAAAAGAATTGGTATATATAGAAATAACAAAGATATGAGGACAAAAGGCCGCACAAGCTCGCACGTTCGCGCATAGTGCCGTGCCCCAAAGACGTTCGTTCGCACTAGCCAGTCTTTGGAAGTTTACGGCTCGCCATTGTGCTCACGCTAGTATACATCTCAGGCTTCTTCTGTCATAAGAAGCACGGGTGGAATCCGATCCTTCAATAGTGCTCGTTATTTTTGTGACTTGCAATTTTGTTTTCGGTATAATCTTGTGGCACAAGCCGGATTAGCTTGATCCGGATAGGAAGAAGCCTGACTGACTTTCACAATGCTAACGCGTGGTAACTAAGCATTATACGAGCTGCTTTTAGTGTAGGTTTATTCGTGACTAAGATTTATGCATCGTAATTTACGTGCACGTTGGCCGTGCCTTTGCAAAAAATGCAACGAGCCTAGTGTAAAGAACAACAAATACTCCTCCCGTCAACGCTCGTAGTTTGCTATAGAACGTCGCTTAAGCCACGTCTCAAGAAAAGGGCCACGGAATACGATGTATTACATTTACCTCTGATGCGTCGGAATCTCGCAACATCTCTGCACAATGTGCCGTAGATGTTGAACCGAAAGTGTCCGCGAACGCTCTGTTAGTGAGCCGCCGAGAGGGAGATACTGAGAGGATGCCACACAAGCATTACATTATTGAAGAAACTTCGAATGTAGTTTCTTTATTGTTTGACAAACAACGAGACTTGGTTCATAAGTATATTGTAATACTTAACTACGCAGTCAAGAAGGGGGCCGACAGAGGCAGTCACACACTGTGGTATATAAGTTATATAAACAGGGATAAGCTGCCTCAGGAAGGCAGCACTTTATCCCTGTTCATATAACTTCTGTACCACAGTTAACTACACAGTAACATGATTACAGTAACACGTTTACTGAATCAAACATGCTTTTTCTTGCGGCACCGCCAAAAGCATACAAGGCACTCTTCTGTGGCGTTGGTGAGGGGGCACTCATTATTTGTGTGCTCTGCAATGTCGAATGAAATTTGCACAAGCAATCACCTCAAGCTCTGACGCAACTAAAATGGCATTGACAGGGGCTGAAGAGTAAAGTTTCACTAATTTCACCGACAGCTCTTTATTATCGAATGACACGTTCTGAAGCGTTTGCGTGATCATAACCAAGTAATACTAATGAAATAATGTTCTGCCATAACACATTCATCTGACGCTTGGCCAAGTCATGGCACCATATCTACTCGGCACAAACAGATGTGCGACCTTATACTCTTGGATAGCATTATGTATACTGCGACGTTTATTTTCTTACCCATTTTTGGTGCATAGCAGTGCTTTCTTTCTTTTCGTTTTGAACACATTTTCGTTGCAGCAGTGCTTACGAAGACTTTGCTGTGTTTTTTCAGGCTCACTTTTTTACTTTTCGTCTATAGTTATCAAACTCACGGCGCGCCATTGAAGGAAAGCGAGCACCGTCATGGTCGTCTACGGGTCATCCTTCATCATTTTGGCTTTGCCGCTCCCTGTGACACCCCCGCGGAAATGTATCACCTGAATGATGGATCACCACCCATGCTATCCTACGTGGTCGATGATAGGTTGAACGTTACGTTCCAGGGGATATTTAGCTAGCGATATTTGGCACTGTAGTGCCCATGAGTCTATGCGATGCGTCCCTAAAGTTTTGATGTTCTGATGTAAAGGTAAAACGACGTCAGGGTTTGCTGTAGCTTTTTAAACTTTATTTGATCCGAGTGCATAGGAAGTATGTTGCAAGTGTCTCGCAGTCGGGACTCTCACAGAACAGAAGTTTGATAGCTTTTAAAAACATTGCGATGGCAGTGAAATGGTCGACCGCCGACTCGCTAACGTAGGTGCCACGAGGCCTTTTATTCGTCATGGTTCCTTATCGTGAAAAAAAAAGAACAATTTGGTGGTGCCTTTATTATTGAATATGTGGCTTTCCATCTCTATTCATTTCGTTCTTTTCGCTATGAAATTCCGACTGCTTAAGGTATTGGCAGCAAGAATCATCGCCGTTATCCTCTGCCTATTTTCTTCCCACTGCACAAGGAAGGCCTCTCCAAGAGATATACAACTTCCTCTGCATTCTTTCAGCTAACGCCATACTTCCAAATTTTATAATAGCATCGTATCCCCTAATCACCTGCCGTCTTCGAATGTGTTTTAGTTCTTTGGCGCCCATTCTGTTACCTTAACAGGGTCATTGTTCTACGCATTGCATCACCCGCCGTGGTTGCTCAGTGACTATGGTGTTGGGCTGCTGAGCACGAGGTCGCGGGATCGAATCACCGCCACGACGGCCGCATTTCGATAGAGGCGAAATGCGAGAACACTCGTGTAGTTAGATTTAAGTGCACCTTAAAGAACCCCAGGTTGCCGAAATTTCCGGAGTCCTTCACTACGACGTGCCTCATAATCAGAAAGTAGTTTTGGCACGTAAAACCCCATAATTTAATTTCTTAAGCATTACATCATTTGCCCAACTTAACTTTTTTTCTCAACTAGAATGTCAGCAACACCAGGCGCCCGTATTCACAAAACTTTCTTACTCTAAAAGCGTTCGTTCCAGCCAGTAGTGATGTAGGACATTATTTGCCAAGTCAATCAGCCACTAAAGAACAGCACTTACGAACGAAAAGCTTTGTGAATTTGGCCCCAGTTTCCTTAGTCTATACTGGCGTATAATAGAAAAGTTTTTTTTCTTATCTTGCCATAACCAGGGTCATTATGAATTCGTGCCTTTAGATGCTGATTTTCAGGGTCACAGAAAGATGAGGGCTATTGCAACAGCGTTCACCAACTGTTCTGCATCACCCCGATCCATCCGACTCCATTCTTGAGAACTTAACATGTCGTTTAAGTGACATTCCCATAGAGCGGCTTCACAATTGTCATAGTTTATAGTTATTGTTATGGGGGCCTCTCAATAACAATATTTCGTTGCTGTTTTGTTCCGTTATAAATCGATTGCTGTGGACATACTGAGGTAGAAGGTACCTCGATTGCTCCATTTATCTCTGTTCTACCGCAAGAAATATAACGAAATTAATTATTAGTTATAATTTACAGACAAAAAGGACTCCGCCCCCTTCGCCACCCATTCAGTTTGTGAAGGGCTCCCGTAGTCCTACAAGTGACAAGCGAACGTGTTAGGGCAGAGAAAATAAAAAAGGAAAGAGGAAAAGCGAGAACGAATAACCCGAATGTGCGCCTGTGGGACTATTTACCATCTCAGCGGGCTCAGCTTTCTCGGCCAGCGCTTCTTGGGTGTCTCGCAATGACACAGATGACGGTGCCAGCGCCAGAAGCTCCTACACACTCTCCCCTTCAAGACTGCGGAAGCAGGGCCGTGCATCCGCAATGATGAATTGCCAGATCCGAGCTAACGTGCAGATGCTCAGATGGCCAGCCTACGAACAGAGGAAAGGTTTGCGTAGACAGTAGTCTGGTTTGGTGAAGAGGACAAATAAACATGGCCAAGCAGGGAAAAGACCCTTACAAAAATGGTTCTTGAATTTCCATTGTTGATCTGTTGTACTATCATTGATTCCATAGAAACTCCACAAAATTACAACATTCATTGAGCCAGCACCATGGTTGTTCAATAAAATTTTTATTGACAACTACACAGTAATTTTTTATTGATGAAATAATGTTCAAATTCCATTGTGTAATGCCAACAACTGGACCGAGTTAAACAGGCGACATACAATTTACACGAAACAATAACCATTAGTTTAGGTTCCTTAGTTAATTAGTTTCTTAGTTCCTTAGTTTAGGCTACAACATGAAATGGCGTAATTAATCTGGCCAGAGCTTCAACCAATTATTAAAAAATTTGTTGCACAGGCAGTTGTACGTTCAAGTGCAGAATAAAGGCCACTGCAAGATAATGTGCTAATGCATTATTAATGCAAAATAATGCTGTATTGAGCCGCTGCAGCGCCAAATGCACAATCTCCGGATAGGTTCAACTTATTTTAATCACTGCGGATATTGCAATGTGCGCTATAACTGCAATGGGAGACCTGAAAAAGATTGAGTGTAGGTGATGCAGTGTAAAGCTTGAACATTGTACTACCAAGGAGAGAAGAGGTTCATCCCACTGGGCAGCGTACAGGGTACTTTTTTTTTACTGCACAAAATTTTTAAAATTGCAAAATATAAATCGCGGTAATGTTATGTTTACCATAAGAGTGTACAGATTGGCGGCCTCTAGATACAGAACAATTGCCGCACTTGCGTGCGTAATTAGCAAAGTTACGCTAATTAACGTTCTAATTATCAGCAATAGGTGGCTACAGAAAATGAGTACTTTGGTGCCCGTGCTCGACACTACCTATCCCAATGATCAAATTTTGAATAGTGGATTTTATGTGGGAGCTTCGCGAACAATTAGTTCCCCTTGGCAGGCTCCTTGAAATCGAAACTGGCTGGACAAAGAGCGCCTTTGTCGTCGGCGTAGCTTCATGCCTTCCTCAATGCATGCAGAAGCATCCAGAACACTGAGAGGTAACCGGTTTTTGAACTTTTGTTTTGTTGAACTATCGGTACGTCGATGTACGGATCCTACTGGACCTTACCAAAATTTATATCACGTGGCATCACAAGCTACCACAACAATACAGAGCCTGCGGAAAGGCGACCTCGCGTAAATTTACACTATTACATTACGGCAAAATATGCAACAAAATTCAGTGTAAGCGCGCCCACACGCCGATTGGCAGAGGTCACGCGACCAACTAAAATGATGATGATGATGATAATTATCAGCACCAAAAACTTTTGAAACAGGGCGGAGACAAATAGTCTCCTAGTCTGCTTGATTTATTCAAGTTTTACATCTATATATAGCGACCGAGACGCGACTCATACAGACTCATGTTCGCATCAGCAAGCGCGACCTGCCCGTCGTCAGAAGAAAACATTTGTCGATTGATGCCGTTCACTTCTCGCGCCATCGTTGCCGCGTAACGTAACCTTCAGCGCATTGGTTAAGCAGCACAGCTTTGCCACTGCATTCGCGCGGCTGAAACAACGAGCACTTAGGGAATGATCCAAACCAGTGGTGAATCACCACCATTTGCAACTAATCGCTTCGTGACAACTTGATGGATTTGTAGCCTTCGAGATCAGAACGATGTGTCGTCACGGAGGAAATCTCGGAGGTTATGCTTCAACATTGCCATTGATACTAAATCATTGTTTCAACGCAGACAATTGCTATTTGCGCAGCAACATAATTTATTTTATTACACTTTGTGTATAACTGACAGCTTTGCAAAGAAATTATAGAAGTTCTTCCCGAACGAAATATTTTTGAAAGTTTTTTTTTACCAAACTTAGCGAAATATACGAAAGTTAACAAGCAACATTGAAATTTTTTTTTGCGTGTTTGCTTGTTTGGCAGTTGTGTTCGCAGTCGTTTTCGTCGCCATTTTGCTTTCTTTCGTGGTCTCCGTGTGCGCGTTGTGTGCGTCGTGAGCTGTAAGCATGCGTGTGTGTTGTGATCTGCTGTTGCGCGACAAGAGACATTTTTGCCAAGAGCGTCGGAGACGAAAAGCTGAATGTACCCGTCCGTCCACTGGCTGACGCGGAGGTATGCCACCGACTGGGCTGCGTGGAAGCGTGCATGAAGAATGGAGCGCCGGCTGACCCGACGGTAAGTACGTTTCTTGTATTGTGTGTATAACTGATCGGCAACGTTCTGACTGGTGTCGTAGAAGTCGCGGGGCGCTTTTTTTGTTGCTGGATGTACGTCGGGCTGACTTGCGCCTGTGGCGCTGGTGCTGTGTCAGTCAACCACTCCGAGCTGTATGTCTGATTCACGCGTGGTGCACGGCATCGGTGTTTCAAAACATTTCGTGCCGGGCCGGTCCCGGGTGCATGTGTAGCGTGTTGCACGCTCATTCGGTCCATCGAGCGCCAAGGTGGGGTCATGTCGTCTGTTTAAGCTGTGTATTTAGCAGCCTGGCCTATTCGTCTGTACTACACGGTAGCCAAGTTTATCGCGAACTGAAATGCACGGAACCACTTAAAACAAGGGCGCCTGTTCCTGTGTTATCATGCTCGTCCCCACCCGTTGCGGTAGCTTAGTGTTGCGCCACTGACCTTGAGGCCGCAGGTGCAACTCCGGCTGCGGCAGCCGGATTTAGATGGAGCGAAATGCAGAAAACGCTCGTGCTTGGATATGGGTGCTTGTTAAAGATTCAAATTTAATTCAGTCGTACGCTGCGACGTGCCTTGTAATGAGATCGTGGCTTTGGATAGTAAAATCACAAAATTTGAATGTTTCTTTCTTTCTTTCTTTATTGATTTATTTAAGACAATGAACAGATTGTCTTAGGGGACACGGCTAAAGGCAAAACATTTGCCTGACTAGGCCGTGCCACCCGTGGAACTTGCATGACCCTGTTTCAAGTATTACCGTTGCAGCAGGACCCATGCCACAGCCGTTTATGTGAACATCAAATTGGCGGACCGTCTTTTCCTTGTATTGTCATCAAATAATCATGCAGAAATGTCGTGGCCGATATCGTGAGATGTGTAATAAACGCGGATCGTCCTATAAAACAGGCTGGTTGATCATTCGCGAATCGAATGCCACCGTGTTGTAACGTAGAAAAAAAATGCCTAAAGCGCATTTGATTGACGCCACCAGTTTCTCTCCCAGCCCTGGGTATCTTTTTCATGTTGCAAAAGTATTTCTACGAAATTATTTGTGTACTCTGGATATGTTAAAGAACAAGATTTTGCTCAAAGCTCTAGTGTATCACAGAAAAAGACTTGTTAATCCGGAGTTACTATAAATATAGTCAATCTTCTTTCTTTTCTGGAAAAAAAAAGAAAGAAGATTATGAAAACATGCAAGCCTCTGAATACGTGAGAAAAGATGCAACCTTTAGACCAAATCTGGGATATTTTTTCCTTCGGAGGACTGACCCAAATTCCTACTTTTATGTTCACACAGAAAAGTGCCTTGTCATAAAGATGTCGTAATATCAGACACTTTCTTTTGAAATTTCCTCTTAAACTCCCTGTGAAAAACTGTTGGTAAAAGAATTTGGTTCTTGCTATTTCAGTATTCCTAAAACATATGCAGTGAACAATAAAAATATTCAACTAATTCATTCAGTCACACAAATAAAATACATTGCTAACACAGCAGCTGGTAGCAAGAAACACTTGGTTACGTAAGCATCAAGCACTTATATACATTTTTTATTATTGATGGCATTTCACTGTGTAGCTGTTATGTAATACTGCATTTATAAAATACTTTAAATAGTGGCATCCACAGCATCTGGAGAAGAGTGCAGGGCACATTGTGTCTGATGCTATTGCAAACTTGCATGACACATCAAAAGCAGGCAACAATCTTACACCATCTGGTTAATGCTTTCTGTGAATATAAAAAAGGATCTTTAAGGCCCTTCCCTGCATGTGCGAATCTACTTTGCCACACTGAATAAACAGTGCTAACATAACAAGAACCAGTTGAACATGCCCTTCCACATCAAAAGCTCCTGTGTACGTGCCCTGTAATATTTATGGAAGTATAGGTGTCGAGGCCCTCTAGTCGGTTTTTGTAAGGAACTCCATGACTCGAGACAAAAAGCACACTGCAGCAGTGTTTGGGTCTGATAGTATTCAATCCGTACTAGAATTTATGAGGAATATTGAATACTGAAGCATCTTTAAAAAAAACTAAAATGTATTGATCTTACTGATTTTTCCCTTTTGCTGCTTGAAAGAAATACCCATTAATTTTTTGTATTAATTTTGTGGATAAACATGCCTATTCTTAAATTCAAAACTATCTGTGCAGCATGTGTGAAAACCTGCAACACTTTAACGGAAGGCTTTTCGCTTCACTCGACTATCACGAAGTGTCATGCACCCGACTCATGTTAAATGCCAGGCTCGCCAAATCACGCATCAGTGACTGATGCACAAAAAGAACCAAAGTGTCGCAAAATTCATTATTAAGTGTGAGATATTTCGCTGCATAAAGAAGTAGCATTTGGTGCTTTATTGCTGAAATGGTTGAAGTACATATTACTTTTATTCAGTGGTTGTATTGCTTTCTCATTATGCAGAAGCTGGCAAGAGAGTGAAGAGGCTACGAAAAATCCTCAACAACATCGAGAACAAGCCAGAAGAACCAGTAATTGCTTGCACAGAGGTACGCTTATTGTGTGCTGCCAGTTGTTCTCCCTTCTTTCTTTTACTTTCTTTTTTGGCAATATAGTGCATTTGAAGTGATTCCGTGAACAAAGCAAGATTAAATCAGTGTTTCTCAACTTCTGGCCCCTGGAATCACTTCAGATAGCGAAAGGGATCTGTATGGATCATTTAAAGATTTGCAGTTGATCTTGCAATGTATGACTATGACTAAAATTTATATCTGGCCAGCATAGTGGCAGGTAGCAAGCCGTTGCAGGAAAGTTACTGGTGCTGTATGCTATTTAGAAATCATTAACAATGATCGTGTACGAGATCACACTCACTGACGACAGCTTGTGTATCTGTGGGCAACCAGCCGGCAACTACTAAGTCCACCTCTGAACAACTTATATTTGTTCGCACACGTGCACATGTGCTGCAGTGTCAGTAACTGCAAGTAACTGTCAATGAAATGCCTCTGCAATGCAAACCATGCAACGATGCTGCAAGACACTTGTTTTTCTTCTGCTGTCATTTATGGCTTGTCCATTTGATGATAAATTGTTCACCTTTATGCTCTGTGTGATCAAAAGTGAGCTTTTAAAGTGTCGCTTAATTTTCTGTGTGCAGGTTGACATTGGTGGCGGGACGCTGATAAGAACATCCTCGATCAGCTGAGCCAGGCCTGTGACATTATCAGTGGCCGTGGAAAATTCGTCAGGGCACTTTTGCACCATGTCTTTACTGATGGTGGGCTCCACGGCAAGCCACTGTTTGTGGGCAAGAGCTGCCTACGTGGCCAGACGGTTCAGGAGGAGGCCCTCGACACCGTATGCGTAGAGACCGATAGGTGTGTACGCTATTTTAGTAGTCATTTAGTCTTAAATAATGAAATCAGAACATGCATATAAGTTGAAGAAAGGCTATTTATACAAACTGTACTGTTAGCAACTGGATAAAGTATAGTAAGTGTTCCTAATATTTCATGTAAAAAAAACAAATAGTTCCCTTCTTTCATTATTTGCATTATGGCCACGAAGTTATGCACAAATTTTAGAGGCCCGATAAAAGAAATGATTGGTCGAGCTATGAATTGATCACAGCTGCTTAAAAGATACTGATGGGCTAGTTGGTGAGCCATCATATTGAAGCAGCACACTTGCATCTGACACATACGCATCACATAGAAAGGACATACGCAGGCGCTGGACTGCACATTCTGCATTATTGTTTAAGAACGACCCGTCTTTTGTAGTTCCACTTGAGAAGCACACATGCTCTGATGGTAGTGAGGTGTGACAAGAGCGAGGGTAAAACACAAATATAGGTGACATTTTCGGATTCCCACTCTGAATAATCAAAGTCTAAATAGCGGCACGCCTTTTCAGAGAATGATACCAAGGGGCAACTGATAGACCTATCTTTCCATTTGTCAGTTTCTGTAGCTATGTTTGTTGTGTTTCCTGCGCAAAACTTCCGTATCTTTCAGGACGGGTTTGCAGCCCCAATCCTTGCAATGAAAGGCTAAATGACATGTATCTTTAGCTGTGCAGTGATAAATGTGTTCATTTAGCCTCGTATATTCAAGCACCTGCATGTCTGCCAAGTGTATGCCTTGTTACAGGACTATAAAACACTCCGTCTGCACAATTGACGTTGGGCTTTCGATGGTTGATTACACAGGGACTTGTTCTTTTTTTTGTGCCATTCACCTTTTTGCACAGGCTCGACAACCGCACAGGTGCGGAAAACACTACATAAACGCCGGCCCTTTGACCTATCTTTTGCAGATTGTGGGAAATTGTGTGTACATAAGGTATGACTGCGTTGCCTTGACAGTCCTTGTGACTGCGAGTGGATCCGCTCACTTTTTTGTGTTTAGTAACCTGAAACATATCAAGAGCTTCGATGGATACCTAGAGCTCCTGAGGCAGGTTACCTTGTTTGTGAAGCTGGTTTCACATTTGTGATGACATGATTTTTGCAGTGCGTTAAGAAAGCAAGAGTGGATGATGATGATGATGATGATGAAGCAACATTTGCTGGGCCCGAAATAAATCGGTGGTGCACGCAGGCACCAGACGGGGTGGTTCCCTAGTTACGGGACCCATATGTTTCCAGCAGCTCCTGGCCCCTGTCCGTCAGTGCGAGCTGAATCGGTAGGGCGGGGCTGGATAACAGTCTCCCATCGCTCAAGGGGTTGGGGATTGGGGGTGTTGGCGGCAATTGCCCTCTTCACAAGCTTTGAATGTGCCGATTGCTAGGGAAGGACAGATTTGTTGTTCCTTGGTTCATAAGACCAACATACACACCAATGCAGTGTTTTATAAATGCCTCAGGTCATTGTTACTAACACATAAGCTACCTATCAGCGGTTTTATTAGGTTTTTAGACCTTGGTGCATATGTATCCTCCGATCAAATCTGTTGGTCTTATGAGCCAAAGAGCAACAAAGCTGTCTTTCCCTACCACTCGGCCCATTCAAAGCTTGTGAAAAGGGTGACTCTCCGCTCTTGCTTTCTTAACACACTGCAAAAAACATGTCATCACAAATGTGAAACAAGCTTAACAAACCAGGTAACCTGCCTCAAGAGCTCTGGGTGTTCATCGAAGCTCTTGATATCAGTTGCAGAATGCTTACTAAAGAAGACAGAAATAGTGAGCAGATCCACGCACAGACACAAGGCATTACAAGCTGGTCATGCCTTATGTACACACAATTTCCCAAATCTGCTAAAGATATGTCGCAGGGCTTGCATTGATGTGGTGTTTTGCGCGCCTCTGTGATTGTCGAGCGTATGCAAAAAGGTGAATGGCGCAAAAAAAGGAACAAGTGCCTGTGCAATCAATCACTGAAAGCCCTATGTGAATTTTTCAGAGAAAGTGGTTTATAAGGTCCCTCTGTCCTGTAACAAGGTATACATTTGGCAGACGGGCAGGTCCTTGAATATGAGGCTAACTGAGCACAATTATCACTACATGGCTAAAGATTCAGATCATTTAGCATTTCATTGCAAGGATTGTGGCTGCAAACCATATTGAAAGATACGGAAGTTGTGCGCAGAGAACATAAAAAACAAACGGGAAATTCTTGAAGCAATAGAAATTGACAAATGGAAAGATAGGTGTATCAGTTGCCCCTCGGTATCATTCTCTGAAGAAGCACGCCGTTATCTTGGACTTTGGTTATTCATAGAGTGGAAATCCAAAAATTTCATCTTTATTTGTGTCTTTTATGCATTTTATTCTGGCTCTCGCCATACCATACTGCCATCAGGGCATGTACGCTTCACAAGAGACACTACAGAAGATGGGTCTTTGAGCAATAAAGCAGTAGTTGCAGTCCGGCGCCTGTGTACGCCCTTTCTAAGTGTACGTGTCAGATGTAAGTGTGCTGCTTCAAGATCATAGCTGGCCAGATAGCACACATATATTCCTAGGTTGACTTCTGCACCAGCTATTTGTGATGGCACATTTTAATATATGCTCGGCGATTTGCTATGTGCTAGCTATCTTGTAGCTTTGTTTCTTTACTAAGAAAAGCCTGCACTATTTTTCAGGACTTCTTGGGTTAACTTAGCGCTTATTGTTATTATAAAGTGTCAAATATATATGTTGCATGAAAGGTTCACTCTAGCAGGAACTTAGTGAATGCAGAGAGGAAGAGCCCCACACATTCGTGTGACAGTCACGTTGAGCACGGAGCTAATTTAGTTCATTTGCCGCATGTCTGACCACCACTGCTGTGATGTGTAACCAGCAGGCTGCACCTAGTTTAAGAATGCTGATTGTTTTCTCTTAAACCAATTAAAGTGTGACAGAAAGTAGTGAATTCCAGTTGCAATGTCTTCATATGCTACGTTCAAGCTTTTCATTGCCATAGTGACCATCAGATAATTTAAAGCATAATGCTATTTGTAATAACATTTAATCAACGATAAAACAAAAATATTGCAGGATTTTTCAGGCAGATAATTCAAGCATAAAGCTAGTTTAAACTGCATAGAAGCTCACTTGTATACTTTTTGTCTAGCAGCTTCTACAAAGCTCCTGCCACATTTACCATGACTCCTTATACTGTTATTATAGCTCCTTATACAGAACATCAGTAGTACATGGATTAAACATGAAAGCTTCTAGCAGATATTTATTTCTTAGTTTTGTTGCATAATCACTATTGCCTGCTAATTTAATTTGCCAGAGCTGCACATTGTTTCATCTACTCATATGTTTCCAGGATACACCTGCTCAGTTTCCGGGAGCCAGTGTTCCATACATCAAGAAGAGCCTATCCTTGCTTTCGTGATAAATAAAATGAAGTAAGACCATGCCTTTTTATATGCCTTCTTGTTTGTTACTGCTGGCTGCACCTCATATTCAGCCTCAGTAAGCATCTTACATGAGGTCATTGCATTGAGGACTAAATGCAATGACAACTTCATGAAGATACTGCGCAATACAATGACAACCCAGTGGAAGAACAGTACAATGAAAATCCAGTGAAGATCCCATGAAAAAACAACACAATAAAAATACCATGGAGACCCCATGGAAATACCACACCATAATACTCCCATGGAAATACAATGGATTCACGGTGGCCACTTTTCCATGATCTCTCAACAAATCCTCCATGAAATGCCAATGGAATTTCCACAATTTTTCTGTTGATGGTACAATAATATATCGATGGAAAATCAGTGGATTTCCAACAACATTTTTTGTAAGGGGAGGACGTAATACAAAGGAGCCAAGCGGTAGCGTGCGCCATTTACACGCTTATTTCTACACAGGAGAACGCTGCGTTGACTTAACTGTCCGGCTAGCAGATATATGTCTATGCTGGACAAATTTAGCAGCCTCATTTATCTTACGCAAGCGAGAATTAATTGCACTCATCTCGCCGCAGTTTCGGCTATATGAGAGGGGCGTTGATCGAGTTTGTATTAACGGTGCCAAAGCCCACGCCAGCGCTGTTTCCATATCTGGTATCGGTGGACGCACTCTCCGCACGCCTTTGTAATGACTTAATCGGCGAACGGGTGACTGATGATGATGATGATGATGACGACGACGACGATGATGATGATGATGATGATGATGACGATGATGATGATGATGGTTGTGATGATGATTATGAGGATTTAATGGCATCCGCTTTGAAAAGTGGCGGTGAAAAATAGTCACCTAGCCTGCTTGATTTAATAGGGTATGCTATATATCATCTCGTTGGCATGCGCTGTACTACACTCGACAAAAGTTTGTACCCGAGTGGTTGTGCGTCTCGACGCGATTAGGCTCATTGCGCTCTACATACTTTTCTAAAAGTGACTAATTCAGGTTCACGTTTGTAGCTCAGACAATATTTCCTGTATTTAAAATTCTGTACCAGCGTGACGTTCAGTGACCGGCCCTACGGTGTGTGACCTGTACTGTGTGTTCTACTTTATTTTTTATTTTTATTTTTTTAGAGATCCGCCGTTGTTGGTCAGTAGCTATGATGTTGGGCTGCTGAGCACGAGGTCACGGGATAGAATCCCGGCCACGGCGGCCGCATTTCGATGGGGGCGAAATGCAAAAACACCCGTGTACTTAGATTTAGGTGCACGTTAAAGAATCCCAGGTGGTCCAAATTTCCGGAGTCCTCCACTGCGGCGTGCCTCATAATCAGAAAGTGGTTTTGGTACGTAAAACGCCATAATTCTTTTTTTTATTATGGTATCAGTACCGCTTTAATGCTATTCCTAAAGAAAGACTGCTTCATCCCTATAAGGAAGAGGCGTAAATAAAACGAGAAGGCAGGAATGTTAACCAGAAATTTTGTGTGAGTGATAAATATGCTGCAGTGGCGGTAAGTGCAGCGGTGGCGTAGAGGTAGAACACCCGCCTCGCGTGCAAGAGGTCCGTGGTTCGAATCCCGGTGCCGGCAATTTTCCACCGGATTAAAAAAAAAATCCGCGTGTTCATAAAATTGCACAAACAGGCCTGGGGTGTGGCCTGATCCCGGTGACCAGACCCGGTAACGCACTCCCTCACCAGAGCAGGATTGGCCACCCTGGTGCAGTACTTGGCCACAACCTCCAATATGAACACAACAATCAAACCCCGGCCCTCAGTCCCCAGCAGCTGCGCAGCAACTGACCACGGTGGCGGTCAGACCTGCGACGCAGCAGAGGGTGCTAAGAATCACTGGCTCCGGACAGGCCGCCATTGGAATATGAACCTGGCAACGTTTAACGCTAGAACTTTATCTAGTGAAGCGAGCCTAGCAGTGCTATTCGAGGAATTAGAGGGCAGTAAATGGGATATAATAGGGCTCAGTGAAGTTAGGAGGCCAAAAGAAGCATATACAGTGCTAAAAAGCGGGCACGTCCTGTGCTACCGGGGCTTAGCGGAGAGAAGAGAACTAGGTGTCGGATTCCTGATTAATAAGAGTATAGCTGGTAACATACAGGAATTCTATAGCATTAACGAGAGGGTGGCAGGTCTTGTTATGAAACTTAATAAGAGGTACAAAATGAAGATTGTACAGGTCTACGCCCCTACATCCAGTCATGATGACCAGGAAGTCGAAAGCTTCTATATGAAGACGTGGAATCGGCGATGGGAAGAGTGAAAACCAAATACACTATACTAATGGGCGACTTTAATGCCAAGGTAGGCAAGAAGCAGGCTGGAGACAAAGCAGTGGGGGAATATGGCATAAGCACTAGGATTAGCAGGGGAGAGTTATTAGTAGAGTTTGCGGAACAGAATAATATGAGGATAATGAATACCTTCTTCCGCAAGCGGGATAGCCGAAAGTGGACGTGGAGGAGCCCGAACGGCGAGACCAAAAATGAAATAGACTTCGTACTCTGCGCTAACCCTGGCATCATACAAGATGTGGACGTGCTCGGCAAGGTGCGCTGCAGTGACCACAGGATGGTAAGAACTCGAATAAGCCTAGACCTGAGAAGGGAACGGAAGAAACTGGTACATAAGAAGCCGATCAATGAGTTAGCGGTAAGAGGGAAAATAGAGGAATTCCAGATAAAGCTACAGAACAGGTACTCGGCTTTAACTCAGGAAGAGGATCTTAGTGTTGAAGCAATGAACGACAATCTTGTGGGCATCATTAAGGAGTGTGCAATGGAAGTCGGTGGCAACTCCGTTAGGCAAGATACCAGTAAACTATCACAGGAGACGAAAGATCTGATCAAGAAACTCCAATGTATGAAAGCCTCTAACCCTACAGCTAGAATAGAACTGGCAGAACTTTCGAAGTTAATCAACAAGCGTAAGACAGCTGACATCAGGAAGTATAACATGGATAGAATTGAACATGCTCTCAGGAATGGAGGAAGCCTAAGAACAGTGAAGAAGAAACTAGGAATTGGCAAGAATCAGATGTATGCGTTAAGAGACAAAGCCGGCAATATCATAACTAATATGGATGAGATAGTTCAAGTGGCTGAGGACTTCTACAGAGATTTATACAGTACCAGTGGCACCCACGACGATAATGGAAGCGAAAATAGTCTAGAGGAATTCGAAATCCCAAAGGTAACGCCGGAAGAAGTAAAGAAAGCCTTAGGAGATATGCAAAGGGGGAAGGCAGCTGGGGAGGATCAGGTAACAGCAGATTTGTTGAAGGATGGTGGGCAGATTGTTCTAGAGAAACTGGCCACCCTGTATACGCAATGCCTCATGACCTCGAGCGTACCGGAATCTTGGAAGAACGCTAACATAATCCTAATCCATAAGAAAGGGGACGCCAAAGACTTGAAAAATTATAGACCGATCAGCTTACTGTCAGTTGCCTACAAACTATTTACTAAGGTAATCGCAAATAGAATCAGGATCACCTTAGACTTCGGTCAAGCAAAGGACCAGGCAGGATTCCGTAAAGGCTACTCAACAATAGATCATATTCACACTATCAATCAGGTGATAGAGAAATGTGCGGAATATAACCAACCATTATATATAGCTTTCATTGATTACGAGAAAGCGTTTGATTCTGTCGAAACCTCAGCAGTCATGGAGGCATTACGGAATCAGGGTGTAGGCGAGCCGTATGTAAGAATACTGAAAGATATCTATAGCGGCTCCACAGCCACCGTAGTCCTCCATAAAGAAAGCAACAAATTCCCAATAAAGAAAGGCGTCAGACAGGGAGATACGATCTCTCCAATGCTATTCACAGCGTGTTTACAGGAGGTATTCAGAGACCTGGATTGGGAAGAATTGGGGATAAAAGTTAGCGGAGAATACCTTAGTAACTTGCGATTCGCTGATGATATTGCCTTGCTTAGTAACTCAGGGGACCAATTGCAATGCATGCTCACTGACCTGGAGAGGCAAAGCAGAAGAGTGGGTTTAAAAATTAATCTGCAGAAAACTAAAGTAATGTTTAACAGTCTCGGAAGAGAACAGCAATTTACAATAGGCAGCGAGGCACTGGAAGTAGTAAGGGAATACATCTACTTAGGGCAGGTAGTGACGGCAGATCCGGATCATGAGACAGAAATAATCAGAAGAATAAGAATGGGCTGCGGTGCGTTTGGCAGGCATTCTCAGATCATGAACAGCAGGTTGCCATTATCCCTCAAGAAGAAAGTGTATAATAGCTGCGTCTTACCAGTACTCACCTACGGGGCAGAAACCTGGAGGCTTACGAAAAGGGTTCTACTCAAGTTGAGGACGACGCAACGAGCTATGGAAAGAAGAATGATAGGTGTAACGTTAACGGATAAGAAAAGAGCAGATTGGGTGAGGGAACAAACGCGAGTTAATGACATCTTAGTTGAAATCAAGAAAAAGAAATGGGCATGGGCAGGACATGTAATGAGGAGGGAGGATAACCGATGGTCATTAAGGGTTACGGACTGGATCCCAAGGGAAGGGAAGCGTAGCAGGGGGCGGCAGAAAGTTAGGTGGGCGGATGAGATTAAGAAGTTTGCAGGGACGGCATGGCCACAATTAGTACATGACCGGGGTTGTTGGAGAAGTATGGGAGAGGCCTTTGCCCTGCAGTGGGCGTAACCAGGCTGATGATGATGATGATGATGATGATGATGATGATGATGATGATGATAAATATGTTGAACTATGTGTAGTAATTTGCATGTGCATTTCCATGTGCATCGTATTTCAAGTGTATTTGTGCGATTTATAAATATGTTATATTATGCATTGTAATCTGCATGTTTTTCATTTTTCCGTTTGTCGCGGCGTATCTTAGTCTCTACCTGTGCACTTTGTATAGCTGCTGCCATGTAACGGTCACCTGGGCCCCGTCAAGCCGTTTTCACGGCTTTTAGCCCAGCGAACCTTCCAGCATATTGTCCGGTAAATAAAGTTGAATTTGAAATTTGAAAGCTTGAAATGCGTCTGGTAGGCTACCCTACTCTGGGGGACGGGAAAGAGGGAAAAGAAGGATAAGATAGAGACATGGAGGGGAGAGGGAGGAAAGCCACGGTGAGCTCGCGCACGCACGCGGAGGGCCTGAGCGAGACAAAGGCTTTCACATGGGCCAGTCAGCCTCAAGAAATACAAAAGTGCCTTCATAGCTTTGTGGGCCGACGAGCAATGGGCATGGTCTTCAAGTAGCACCTGCACAGACAACGGCAGATAGTGCAGTCGTCGCAATGCGGTAGATAATGTTTGTCTTCCCGACTGAAATCGATGACAATGGCACAATAAATGTTTGTTGTTCTCTTCCATGCCGGAGACGTCGCATGCAGCACTGCGGTCATTCCAATCGAAGCATTGTACGCCTTCGTGACAGCCACTCCCAACCACAGCGAGTATACAAGAGATGCCTCACGTAGGTGAATACCGGGTGAAGGTCGGAGTTGGAGCGAAGACTTTCCTTGGCCTATACGCGGATCATAACATCATAACCGTCATCTGCCTTTATTTCTTTTCTTTACCTATGTCTTTACTCGAAACTTAATAGTACAAACGAATCAATTCACCCGCCGCACAGACATGCGACTTGAGCATTGGCAATTAGAATATAACAGCCCAAAGGCATGTGACTTTACAAAGGCCCTTACGTTTCTTCATCCTCTGCGTTTACGCGTTGTGTTGTAAAAGGGGTTCAGAAACGACCGATCCACTTTTTGTGGCGACGTATATGCTGCGTGGCGCTTTTTTTTCCGCGTTTAAAGAAACCACGTGACGTAGCGTGTAATATATATATACACTTTCATCTTGAAATCAGAAAGAAACATGAAAGTGTTCCCCTGAGGGATTCGTAAGCGCGGGCAAAAAGTTCGAGAACTACTAGCGGAACATCGCGAGCATGTCCCAAGTGGGAGCGCGAAGAGAGATGTGAGGAAGCTAGTAACAGGCAATCAAAGCTGTGAATAATAAGCCGTTCACAGGGAATTATAGGTCCTGTCTTGCTACCATCCAACTAAATATTTCCTTCGCGCCAGTTGCAGCCAGCCTCGTCCCCACGGGAATTTTCTGTCGAAGCGAACGTCTCCTTGCTCACATTGTCGCGTGCCTCTGAAAATGTACTGCCGGTTCAGCCTTTAGATGAGAGAGATGTCGCACACGTACGCTCGAAATGACAGTGACAACTTCGTTACCAGTTTGGCGCATGTCATCAGATATTCGTGACGCACTATGCGATGTTTGTTTGCCTAAATACACGGTAAAAATGTGAATGTGCAAATTGTTCCGTGTCGTTCAGCACCGTAACAATTTGCAGTAGCTCCTTTGTGTAAAAAATTAAGCGAGGTGGCATCAAAAAATATACTCAGCCTGGGCACCTTGCACAAGTACTTTTTTTTTCTTTCATTCTCTGTCCATATTTCCTTACCCGGATCTACAGTGTGTTATATTTTAACGTTATCAAATATTTTTAAACGCCTGTGCAATTTAGCACAAATATTCTTATTGAGCTAGGATACTTGAATATATGTGCATTACTTGCACTGGTGACAGTACATATGTTACGTAATTGAACATTTTAAACTAATTATTTTAGCGCATATGTTGCAACACACGAGTGTTAGCCAGTGAATTCACAAGACACATCCACTTGGAACGAATTTTTACGCAAGCCGCAGTTTTGAGTTAAGCGCAAACTTGGTGTAAAAGTGCAGTGTTGTTTCACTTGCATTTCTAACAGACGCCCTTTTATGCACTGAAGCTCAAAAGTTACTGGAACGCCAATGCATTTCGTCGCAAAGCTTTAGATCGCATATCTCGAAACTGGTGTCATCCTTACGATTTGTTCCACGTGGATATTCGTTTAAAAGCCACCGGTAACAATTAGTAAATTGCTATGCGTGGCGTGCAGTAATAAGTTTAAAAGTTGATTAGCTGTTCTTTTTAATTAGTCACGTATTCATTTTCATTTCCTGTGCAAATAATGTCTGCCTCTGGGAGTATTCTAGCTCAAACACCATATTTCTTATTTACACGACGAGTAATGTTGAAAAGTTCTGTTAACGATAAAGTGAAAAAACCTGCATGTATAGTAAAGGAGGGAAGTGAGGAAAAAAGGGAAAGGGGGAACCATGCTTATAGATGCTAAACATGCTTATAAATGCTAATCTCGATCTTTTCTTTTTATTTTGCTACCCTGAATATTACTATCACAGCATCTCCCCAATATGATCATTACTTCAATGAAACTAGATAGTTACGCCTTGTTGTCTTCATTGTGTGCGCAGCTATAATTAAGAGACCCTCTCGACCGAAGTGATCCCGTTGTTTTAACGGGCCTGCCGGAGCGGCACGGTTCTTCCTAAAGCTGTGCCCCGGTCAGCAAGGAATTCCAGCGAAAAAGAAATCGAAGCGAAAGCGACCCGAGAGTGGACGGTGGGGGGCACTTTGCGGTGCCGGCCGTTGTTAGTTTTCGCAATAGCGACAAAAACAAGCGTTGGCGAGAAGAGATAGCGGCTCATCACGCAGTACGATCGGATCTGATTTGCCGTGCCTCTTCGCAAAGGGTCGATTCGAGTGCCGTTGCCCACCCGCTAAGCGGGTGACGAGGGCAACCTACGAGAGGGGGGGGACAGGGTCGATCGAGGAAATTAGCATGCGCTTCGCGCCGCGTTTTAAATCACTTACAGACGAAGGCCGCGCGGCCTCCTGATTCCGGTGTAGGAGAATTTACAGGATCGTAAACTAAAAGCGCAGCCCTCGGTCCCAACAAACGAGGGCTGCGTGCGGGATGCGTAGGAACGACGGGGCACACAAAGGGTGTGCGATAAGAGGACGACACCCGAAAAAAGAAAAAACAGTGTCAGCATGAGGAGAGGAGTGGGTCGTCAAGCGACGCACTGACACGGAAATGTACTGATGGTCATTCTCAGCACGTCCTTACTGGAGAGACTGCGCACTCGCTTTTCGATAGTTCCGTGCAGTGAGTGCGCAAGCTGTGGTTTTAGCCGGTATACAGCCAAGCAAAAGCAATGGTCCACTAGCGTAATTTCACGCCATAGCCCCATTGTTGTTCAGAAAATTTGGAAAACAAGTCCCTCTTGAAATTATTTGAATAAATAGAACCACAAGAGCTGAACCCAAGAAAGCATTTCCATCATGCTTAAATTCATGTTATCGCTGTGCGTAATGATCTCTGATCTGCAATTCTTTTTTTAATATCATGTAACCAATCTAGGGAGATCTTCAATTCAACCGCTGCACATCACCAAGTTCTGCCATGTTCTCTGTGGCTCATGGAAATTAATACTATTTTCTACTACCACCTTCACGATCAGTAGTGGCTCCAGTTGAAACTGCCAGAGTTGGGATGCGTAAATTCATGCATACGGGACACGAAAAACACGTAACAGCAATCGCTACAGCCTTCTGTGCAGCACTTGCGGAGATGGTAGGTTCGGTTCCTCCTACTTGCGCGCTGTCGTGTCTTCTAGTTTGTGCGTATTTGTTGAGGTGTAAAAACAATTCAAGCACTGCTTCCTCTTCTTCTGTCTTTTTTCTTTCATTCGCTTGCAATTCAAAAGAAAACTGGAGGAACAAACTTTTTTTTCATTTCTCCACTGATTGCAAGGCACAAAATTATTCATCAATTTGATTTCTGAGCTTCCTTTATCCTTTACAGTACGTCCGTTTGTTTCAGTAATCATTGCGGTGTTCGTCTTACATTTTTTCACTCCTCTTTTGTTCCTTCTGTTTGCTTCTGTTCTGACTGCGAATTTTTTAAATAAGCACTGTTGCGTTGAAAACATTGCATACGTGCTACTCTCACGAGCATTTTGAATTTCGCGAGTACCTTGCGACGCGCTGGACAAAGGATGACCACAGAACGGCGTCAGCTTTTATTTGAGAAACGGTCCCTTGTGCAAAAAAAAAAAAAAGTTGTTTGTGTGCCTTTCGCACACGTTCTCATACAAAAACCGATAGATAACCAATGCATGTCAAATTTTCATCGTTTGTGTAGCAATAGCACAGCAGACAGGCAGGACTATTGCCCCTAGCATGGAATCGTTCGAGTATATTATTCTCAGAAGTGCACAGTATTATGGTGGTGGTTCCCGGCAGCCACTACAGGACAGTGCGTCGGATCGAGCCACGAGTTCGACAAGGAACGCGGTCGTGGGCAGTGGGAAGGCTGCCAGTGTGAACACGGCATTTGGTTTCTTTCTCATCTGCGTGGGAAGCGAAGCGAAGTCTGACTTCCTAACGTTTTCTGTTTGTTTGTTTGTTTGCTTTTCGCGGTGCCACGTGCGCGTTCCTTTCTCGCTAATTGCCATGCGCGACACGTGCGGCGAGCACCGCTGCGCACTTTTGCCTGCTGTGCGAACGGAGAGCGAACGGTACGTTGTGACACAGAAAGCAAAGGGGCCTAAACTTGTGCCCTGCCAGAAATGACGGACGATGTGTGCATTGCGAGTAAGAGCGACCGAAGTGTCCCCACGAGTGTGTACGTGGTTAGCAAAATGCGAAGGGGTTCGGGAACCCTATAGGCAGCCCAGCAAGGGAGAAGGACAGGCCGGCAAAAAAAGACGCCATTTTTTGTGAAAGCTGGAATAGGTTAAGGCAATACATGCAAGTTTTATGAACACGTTCAGAGCACTTCCGATAACTCTGCCATGCAAGGATAAACTAGCACGCGACCATTCAGGTATAATCTGTGGTAAGTCCCATGTTCCGCTACGTATTCTAGCGGAAGTCAGTGGAAGAATCATGACAAAAGAAAGAAGGAAGGAAAGAAAGAAACTCTTATTTAGTATAGTCTGTCCCGTCTCCGTTCTTCTTTTTCTTTTCTTTTATCCGCTAATCTTGGCGATATACCTTAGAACCCATATCAAGGGGTGTGTCGGATTACAGCTGCCCTTCTGCCACTATACGCTTCCAATTGGCGGTTCATTCTCAGCATTGCGAGAAGTCATGAGACTGCAAGGTTAGAGTTAAGCCTACTGCCGTTGACGCGTTTTATTCCCATTCGCGCAGGCACGGCTGACAGAAAGCCAACCCGTCTCAGTAGGAGGGCGAATCCGAAATGGCACCACGACGCGGCGATCGATGGCACTGGATGTTCCCGCTACACTGGCGCACTGAAACGCTCTTCGATTGCTCAGTCGAAACGCGCGCCAAAAGCGCGGACGCTGTAGCCGCAGACGTGTCCCCCCCCAACCGCGACGCCCGACCGAATAGCCCCGAATTCCGGGGTCGGCGTTTGCCGGGTGTGTCTGGCGTTGGAGGGTGCGGATTGTTCGCCAACCGTAGCCAGCTGCGCATCTGTTTTCAATTTGCGGAAAGTGCTGCTTCGGCTTCCACTCGTACACGATTAACAGCGAGCGATCGCATCTGGTCACCCTTTGTTCACTCCCCATTTGCCGTTGTACTCGATTAAATTGCTCGGCAGCTTGGCCAGTGTCATTCCCGCCGCCTTTTTTTTTTCCCCAGAATATGAGTGTAATCAGGTGTGATGCTGGGTGCGGAGCCCGTACGTGCATACGCGCTAGGAAGTCTACGCACAAATGTAGTATATTGTGTATAACACCGACCACGGAGCACCGACAAGCGCGAGCAGCCTTTCACAATCTCGTTCTATAGTACTCAAACATGATATAAACTTATCGCACGTTCTTCAACTTTTGTAGAGAGATGCCCCGGACAGCAGAAGCTCTTTCAATATAAGGAGTTCAAAGGCAGCAAGTCAAACTCAGTGGCATTTTCCCGAGGTACCAGAACGCGGGCTTTCTGGTTCTTATTCCGTTTCATAGAAGCACATTGCACCGGCCAAATAACGCAACGACTGTCATTTATCAGACCATGGTACCCGCCGCTGACGGCAGCCACCTAGGCGGTGAAGGAAACGACCATACCGAACAACAGAAACAGACCCGTGAGCCATCACGCGTTTCAGCTTCACAATCAAGCAATTCCCAAATTCCGCATAAGTAGATTTTTCCTGCATATATAAGTTGCCCAAAAGCGAGATCGTCGGCATCCAGCTTGCCGCACTGTCGAAGCTATGAGCTCCGTCCTGAAAGTATGCAAGGAGCAAAGAAAACAGGGTGACATGTGCAGTGGCATCCGTCCGAACACCAACGTCTCATTCACAATTCTAGTCTGAAGTCTTCCATCTTGGTTAAAGCAGAAGTTATATGTGGGGAACTGCACCCGTGGAATTTCGCACATCTCCTATTATACTTTTTGAATGCACGTATTTGCGCCGCTTCCGAATTCAAGCGCAGTCATGCCATCGGCAGTGCCTATAGTCGTACAGGGTAGCGAAGTTGCAAATAAGCAGGTTGCGGACAGCCTTGCATCAACACAAGCGATGGCAGGTAGTCATAGCTAGCGATCACTCCAAAGCGAAGCTGGAGGCACATCTTCGCTCAAGGCGCTGCCCCAACTGTGCTCACGAACTCCTCCTTATTATTATTTTTTTACGCGAGCGCGGAAACGCATTACTCTCTTTGTCAAGCACACGCATGCTTCTCTGTTTGTTCCTTCTCGTCGCTGACTTTTATAACTGCATGGTGA